>NC_051442.1:179759-182563 GCF_001649575.2 Kryptolebias marmoratus
AGACAGACAGACAGAGAGACAGACAGACAGACAGACAGACAGTAATGTTCTTGTTTGCTGCTTTTTAAAGAGACGACAGGTGAAGCTAAATAATAAAACTAATAAATGTATATTTATTTTAATTTTACCATCTCAGTAACTCAGTGGTATCTGGTTCTGGTTCTGGTCCTGGTCCTAGTTCTGGTCCCGGTCCTGGGGGACCACCATCCTGCAGGTTTTAGATGTTTCTCTGATCTTCAGCAGCTCTCAGTCATTCAGATCATGTGAGTCGCAGCAGAGAAACACCTGAAACCTGCAGGATGGTGGCCCTCCAGAACCAGGACCAGGTTCAGAACCAGGACCAGGATCAGGTCCAGGATCAGGACCAGGACCAGGTTCAGAACCAGAACTCGGCTGCACTAACAGATGTACTCGTCTCTCTGATGATTGAACAGCAGAATGAAGTTCCTGGTTTGAATCTGATCCTACGGTTTCTACCTGAGCAGAAGGTGAATTTATTCCTTCTGTTTGATGTCAGGGAGGATGGAGGGAGACAACGAGACGGCCGAGGAGGAGGAGGAGGAGGAGGAGCTTCATCATCACATCGCTGCGGCGTCCTCCACGGAGAACCTTCCCATCATGCACTGGGAGGACCTGAGCGAGCGGATCGCTGAGCTGGAGAGGCAGGAGGAGGAGAGGAGGGAGAGGGTAAAGGTCACCGTTAGGTTTGGTTCTGTTAGCTGAGGTCAGAGGTCAGCATTTCAGACAAACGGTTCTGTGAGGACAGATTATCAGGACAGGAAGTTCTCTCAGATCCTCATCCTCATCCTTACTTTACTGAAACAAACGTTTGAGTCAAAACCTGTGTGTGGATTAAAACTGATGAAGATGATGATGATGATGCTGGTCTTCCTGCAGCGGGGGACGGGGGACAGCCAGGGCAGAAACTGGACGGTCTGGGAGGAAGAGGAGGAAGACTTCAGGTGTCGAGTGGCTGTCTTCACGTCACGGTAACAGATTTATACGTTTAAAGGTTCAGAGTCAAACGAGTGGCGCCACCTGCTGGTTGGAGCTGATGTTTACTGTAAACAAACAAACAAACAAAAGAACAAACACTCTGAGACCAACAGAAGGGAGGATTTAATGATTTAATTTATTAATTAAAACTTTCTGAGCTCAGCCGTCTGTTTTAAAGTTAATTTAAGAAAATCTTGTTTTACTTTTAGTTAAAGTTAAAATTTATTAAAAGTTTTGTCTGACTTCAGTCTTCTGAGCCTTTTAGACCCTGAACCCCTTCAGCAGAATAAAATATTCAAAGTGAGTTCTCAGCAAACGTTCTGTTTGCAGGTTTCAGAACCACAGGAAGCTGCAGCTCTGCTTCATCAACGACAGCGACAGTGAGGAAGAGGAGGAGGGCGGCAGAAAGGTCTTCATCACACGAGGGGGCGGGGTCAGAACATCAGGGTTTAGGTTCCTGTTTTTAAAGTCTTTCCTGCTTGCTAACAGCTAACAGTCTGACCTTTGACCTTTGACCTCTCGACCCTGTCAGGTTTCCAGGGGACCACGACACGGCGGTTGCCGCGGCGCCGGGTTGAAACAGGAAGTGGCCGCGGCTCTGCGAGCGCTGAGGGACAAACTGCTGGCAGAACAGAAGGAGGAGGAGGAGGAGGTAACGATGAAGAGTCAGGAGGAGACACGACAGCAGGGGTCAGAGTTCCTCACAGCTGTGTGTGTGTGTGTGTGTGACAGCGTCGGGCCTGCAGCAGCAGCAGCAGCAGCTGTGTCTCCCCGCGGAAACATCTGGAACATCAGGAGCTGCAGGAACTTCCTGTGCAGCAGCTGCTCGCCGTCAGAGCGTCGCTCCAACAGGAAGTTCATGGTAACTCGCCGCTTCTTTTCTCAACTGAGCGTTCAGACCTGCGGAGGATTTAAAACCGGTTCAACAGATCCTGAAACAAACATTTCAAACAGCCGAGGAACCGGAGACCAAAACATCAAATGAAAGCAGGAAGTGAAGAAGAATAAAAGTAAAACTTTGTTCTGAGTCAGTCTGAAGTAAATCTGCAGCCGGATTATTTCACTGGAAATATTAAATCAGCTCAGCTGGTCCTGGAGAACAAGGACCTGGTTCTGGTTCTGAGCAGCTTTTAGGTACAACTCCAGAACCTTCAGCCCCAAAATGTAAAAGCTGTTAAAGTTGTGTCCCAGCAGCAGAAGGCAAACAGTGGGCGATAGTGTTTTTGCTCATGTCTGTTAGCTGGACCAAGATGGCCGCCACGGCCAGCGGCTCGAGTAGCTGAGAGTCCTCCCCACGTGGACTCTGAGGCTGACGGGTTCTGGGTTTTTCTTGTTCTGAAGTTCTGTTTGTCCGGTTCTGGTTCTGATTCCAGCTCTGAGCTCTGAACTCGTGGCCCACCTGTTGGTACGAGACCAGCGGAGGACCAAGCAGGACGCCATGCTGCTGGACGTCCAGGACCTGACCTGACCGGGACCCTGGACCGGGACCCTGGACCGGGACCCTGGACCGGGCCGGGCCGGGCTGCTGGTTCTGTCCACTGCCTTCAAACCAAAAACCAACGGGGGATATCTGAAAAGCAGCACAGATGGAAGTTCTGCAGGATTCTGAAGGTTTGAACGGGTCGGTTCTGGTGGATGAAGAGCCGAACTTCAGCTGCTGGTTTATTCAGTTTGGACTGAACCTCTTCAGGAACAGCTGGAAAAGTGACAGAGGTCAGAGGTCAGGAGGTCGGGTCGGGTCAGGAGGTCAGGTCGGGTCGGGTCGGGTCAGGAGGTCAGGTCGGGTCGGGTCAGGAGGTCAGGTCGGG
>NC_051442.1:185495-191686 GCF_001649575.2 Kryptolebias marmoratus
AGGTCGGGTCGGGTCAGGTCAGGTCAGGTCGGGTCGGGTCGGGTCGGGTTTCCGTCGGGCAGATCAGAATATTTGATCCCAGAAAACGTTTAAAAATATTTAAATCAGTTTTCTAATGTTTCTAATTTCAGTTTGTTGTAAAAATGGGATCAAAACAACTTTGTTTCTTTTATTTTGATAAAAAAAGAGGAATCTCACTAAAATATTTCACAATAAAAGTTCAGTTGAAGTCAGATTGAAGTCTGGTGTTTAAGTTATTTTGGTGACATTCCTCTTCAGGTACTTTTATTGATTAATGTTTACTTTAAAAAGGGAAAACTCCACTGAAGTGTAAGAAAACAATATTTAGATTTAAACGTTTAACAGTTTGTTTTACTCATAAATATTTAGCTTATTTATTACAGATTTATCTTTATGTTTTTATTTCATCAGAAAGAAAACAGCATGTTGGTTTCAGTAAAACTGAGGAAGAATTCCAGTGATTAACTGTGACTTTTATTCTGTAAACTTTAATTAAACATGTATTTGTAAGTTTTTAAAATATAGTTCAAGACCAAAACAAACTGAGTCTGTTTCCTTTTTGAAAGTTTTGTTTCAGTAAAATCAGGTTTTTCTGCTCCGAACGATGATGAGGAGAGCAGCTGATGAAGACTTCCAGGTGGAGTTGGAAGGAACACGTTTTAAAGTGATAGTTCAGATCTTTTAAAGTGAGGGTCTGTGGATGTTAAACATTTAACAGTTTGTTTTACTCATAAATATTTAGATTATTTATGTTTATTTGTAATCATCGTGTTGTGTTCACTGAAGCTGGGATTTTTGAGTTCCCAGTGTGACCCAGAGCTGCTGGTGATGATGGTGATGATGATGATGATGATGAAGGTGATGATGAGGGGAGGGGTTTGAGGAAGAGGAGGAGATGTTTTCAGTCTCTAATTCAAACCTCAGAGAAGACGAGACGGAACCAGGAGGAGAGGATAAAAGAGGTAGATTAAATTAAATTTAATTAAAATTAAATTTAATTTAGATTAAATTTAAATTGATTGAATTTGATTTGAGTTCAGATGATTTTTTTTACCTGTTTGAGTCAAACCTCTGGTTTATAAAAGTCTTTTTTGTTATTAATTAAAATAATCATAAATTAATTTCTCTTTTTTCTTGAGGAACTCATAAATTATTTTTCAACATTTTATTAAGTTAAGTTAATTTAAAATTTTAAACTGTTTGTTTGTTGTTTAAAGTTGATGATGAGGAGCAGAACTCTTCCTCCTCTGCAGAACCCAGATTGGGTTTCCTTCCTGCGGTTCTGACTCAGTGAATCCTGATCAATTATTTACAGACCAGCTGAAGGTCAGAGGAGAAACATCAGAACCAGACCCGGCCCGGAACTGGACCAGAACCAGAACCAGACCAGACCAGAACCGGCCCACATGAGGCCAGGATGAAGGTGCTTTTCTGATCGAACACAAACAAACGAGTCGGTTTAACCTGATTGGATCAGAACAAAAACACAAATTAAAAATAATTATCAGGTTTTATTTATGTGAATGAATGAATGAATGAATGAGTGAATGAATGAGTGAATGAATGAGTGAATGAATGAATGAATGAATGAATGAGTGAATGAATGAATGAGTGAATGAATGAGTGAGTGAATGAGTGAGTGAATGAATGAGTGAATGAATGAGTGAATGAATGAATGAATGAGGACCATAGTGAAGTTTTGCAGATCCTGGATCAGTTTTTGCAGATTTCTCTGTTTTTCATGAGGAAAATATTTGAAAATAAAGTGAAATTTTCTATCAAATAAAAGTTCAGAACCCTGAAAGTCCAGCAGCCGTCAGCTGAATGTTTAGTTATGAAAGAACAACAATAACGAGTCTTTGTGTGAAGTCCAGCGCTCCAAAGTTCGGCCCGGAATGGAAACCCAGAACCGAACCCCCCTCGGTGGACGGAGGTTTCCGTTAATGATTCAGGGACTAATGGAGCGAGACGTGGTCTTCATCAGCAGAACACGCCGGCAGAACATTCTGAAGGAGGTCCAACCAACTAATGACTCTGTTTTCTGTCTGTGTCCAACAGATACGAATCAGTCCAGCACCAGGGGACAGAGGGACAGAGGGACGGACGGATGGACAGATAGATAGATAGACAGACAGACAGACAGACAGACAGACAGAGACAATCGAGGGACTACAATGACGGCGGACGAACCTGAACTGGCGCACCTTTAACCCTCAGAGGTCCATCATGGGACCGGGCCGGGCCTTCAGTACCGCTCCTCTCATCAGTGGACCGGCCGTGGCGAGTCCCAACACCTCGGCCACCTCCTCTCTCCCTTCGGCGTCCTGCAGCATCGACGAGTCCTACAAGTACGTCTTCCTGCCCGTCTGCTACTCCCTCACCTTCCTGTTCAGCCTGACGCTGAACTCGGTGGTTCTGCTCCGATCGTGCCGGTCCAACGGCGGCGGGCGGCGCTGGAACACGTCTCTGATCTACATGGTGAACCTGGCCACCACTGACCTGATGTACGGCCTGTCGCTGCCCTTCCTGGTGGCGAGCTACGTCCTGAGGGACCGCTGGGTGTTCGGGGACTTCATGTGTCGTCTTGTACGCTTCCTCTTCTACTTCAACCTCTACTGCTCCATCTTCTTCCTGACATGCATCTCCGTGCACAGGTAGGGGCTTGTTAGACGACACAGTGGTTTATTTGGTACAAATCCAGAACCGTGTTGTGCTGTCGGAACACCGTTAAATCTGACTCATCCCTCAGCGTTTGGCCCCAGAGCTCCAGATGTTCTCAGGATTGTTTGGTTTGGACCTGTTGAGCACGGTCCACTTCCTGTCACTTGTTGTGTAAGGGATGTTTTGAACTCAAGGAAGGTTGGTTTGTTTGGGCTTCCATTTTGTTGAACAAAAGCGAAGAAGGTCCAGTTCCTGCAGAAACCATGAAGCTAAAACCTGAAGAGGAGAGAAGATCTTCTAACCTCAGGTCCATTTGACCCGAAGGCTAAAGAAACGCTTAAAAAAGAAGAAACTTTATGAGTTATGTTTTTAGCTTCATGAGGACTTCCTGTGCCGGTCCTGCTGTGGAGGGCTTCGGTTTTTAGTAGCGACACCTACAGTTTAAGAGGAGAACTGCAGTCTAAAGAACCTGCTCTTAACGTCCCGACCAGCTTTCATTCCATAATAATACCAAACATGTAACACGTTGGATTACATCAACCTTTATTATGAAAGGCTGCTTTTCCTTTTGTTTGAAGCGTTCCCTTTAAGATTCTCCATTTGAAGGACCAGATGATGTCTTCCCTGTTTGTCTCTAGAAAGTGGACCCCCCCCGTCCCTCAGCATGGATGTGTAACACGTAGGAGTAGTTTCCTGTTAATTAGGAGTTTAGTGTCAAATATTAAAGTTTGATCTGTTTCAGCCTCTGCAGTCTTTATTCCCGGTGTTTCCTGTCCCTCAGGAATGAGCGGCTCGTGTCCTCTTTACTGACGTACAGACCGTACAGAACAGGGATCTTCTTGGTAGTGTTAATTTTTGATGGCCTTCCCCTCCGCTGTTTGAACTTTGACCTCCTCACAGTAGCTGTGACACAAACAGACTGAACTGATGGAGTTTAGTATTAAAGCTGCAGAAACTGCTGCTTTCACTCGTTACCTCAGGCAGAGATCAGCCTCTGAGCTGAACTCTGAGCTCGTCTTTATGGGAATCTGTCTGTAGTTTTGTTTTTTTTTGGGTCGGTTAAATGAAGAACGTTAGGATTGCTTGCAGCTCGTCTCAGTCAGACTCTTTCTGACAAACAGAAGTGTGGTTTTGGTTCTCGACAGTTTTCCTAACTGAAGGTTCGTGTTATTGATGTGTGGTAGTTTGGGTAGCTGTGAGCCCGGCGTGGATGAAGATGTTTGCCTCTTTGTTCTATGACTGATGTCCCGAATGAAAAGGTTCTACCTGTTAATACTTATTAGACAGAACGTTATGTTTAAACTGGACTTTCCTTCTGACTGAGTCCCTAAGAGTCTCGAGCTGGAAAGTGTTGGACTCTGACCCCTCCCATCTGTCCGCAGGTATCTGGGGATCTGCCATCCGATGAGGACCATCACTCTGGAGAGCAAGCGAGTGGTGAAGGGGACCTGTGCTCTGGTGTGGGTGGTGGTCTTCGTCCTCACCTGTCCCATCTTCAGGTTCGCTCAGACAGGGTGCGTAATGAGAGGCGGCGCCGGGGCTTCCGGGTCTGAGGGGGTGAGGGTCTGTGGGAACCGGACCGGGGATCTGTACGGGGACTGGTACATGAACTGCTGGGATGACGCCATTGATAAGGAGTTCGCTGAATACGTCCCGTACGGCATCGTCCTCCACCTGTTGGGCTTCTTTGTTCCCTTCGTCATCATCGCCTGGTGTTACTCCCATGTGGTCCGCACCATATTCCGGACCCTGCGGTCTCCGCCCAGTTCTGTGGAGGGCGGGGACGACGGTCCGGTTGGTGATGGAGCAGCAGACGGAGGCCGAGACCGGGAGAGGACTTCAGTCTCCATCTCTGGATCCCAGTACTCGCACTACATCCGACGGCGGCGGAAATCCATCAAAACCATCCTCACCATCACGCTGCTGTTCGCGCTCTGCTTCCTGCCCTTCCACGTGACCCGAACGCTCTTCCTGCTCCTGCGGCGAGGCCAGCTCGGCGGCTGCAACGCCATGAAGGCCGTCTCCATTTGCTACAAGGTGACCAGGCCGCTGGCGTCCTGCAACGCCTGGCTTAACGCCCTGCTCTACTTCCTGACCGGAGACAAGGGCGCCCCCTGCTGCTGGGGGGCGGAACGAACCGTCCACCGGGACAGACGCAGCGGCTCCCTCTGGTGGCCGCTGACGATTCTGCGAAAGGACGGCGCGGTGGAGGATGACCAGGAGGTGGCTGAGAAGGTCGAGAGAGAACTGAACATGGAGGACGAGTCCAAGTCTTCACGGGTCGTCTTCTAGGTCACTTCAGGTCACGGTCAAACAGAGGTGCTGAGGAAAAACATCTTTATCTTTCAGATTTTATTTTCATTTGTTGTAGTTTTTAAGTCTTTAACTGTTGTTGGATTTTATCAATCAACATTTCTAGGTTAAAGAAATTTAATATATCTTGTGATTTTTTACATGTAATAAATTCTAATCCCAGCATTATTTGAACTGTCAGTGACCTGCTCATCAAACCTGTCTGTGTTTGAAGAAATCCTGACTTTTATCTGTTCTGTGACGGCAGCTCAGCTGATCTTCACACTTCCTGTGTTTCGTCTTCTTCTTTGGATTAAAGTCTGTTTTCTGCGTCTCGTTCATGGTTAATGTTTGTTCTCACAGCTCATTAATCAGGTCAACACTTCCTGTTGACCTCAGCCGTCCTGAACTAAAGCTCAGAAACTTTTTCCTGATTTCTCATCCTGCAGCCGTTTAAACCTCCTTTCAACACAATCTGTCAGAAACTGAACTGGTTCATCCTCTGGGGAGCAGGAACATGAAGCATGTTTCAGCATCACAATAATCATGTCTGAATGATTAAAGAAACTAATAAAAAGTCCTTACCTGCTGTAAATTAACTCCTCAGACTGAAGCGTTTTTATAACTTGAAAGTTGTGTTTTTCTCTGACCTCTCAGCCAATCAGAGAATGATTTCTAACATTTACACTTAAAATGTTAAACAAATGTTTGTTTTGATTACTCCTTGTGATCTTTTATTTTTATATATTATTTCATTAATAATAATTAATTAAATTATTTTAATTAATCAAAATAATTTAAATTTGAACATAAACATAATTCAGCAAAAAAATAAAACAATTTTTCATTGTCAGGCTTTTATTTATTTCTCATCTATGATCAATAAAATCTTTCTTCTGAATTGTAAAGTGTTTCAGTTTGTGCAGCGTTACAAAATGATAGTTTTAATAAAGTGCAAAAATTACATCTTAAATCTGTCCAGGATGATAATCAGAGGCTTGAAATTAGATGCTTACGGGATGATTTAAGGATGAAAAGATCTGAACAGATTCACCTCATTACAGCCAGAAGGTGGCGCCAGAGGAACAGCAGGAACGTTGGAGACTTCAGGAGGTTTGTCACAAGATTATAAACATCAAACAGGCCACAGAACAAACATCAAAGAGTTCACAGAACAAACATCAAAGAGTTCTCAGAACGAACATCAAAGAGTTCAC
>NC_051442.1:193030-201802 GCF_001649575.2 Kryptolebias marmoratus
AACGAACATCAAAGAGTTCACAGAACGAACATCAAAGAGTTCACAGAACGAACATCAAAGAGTTCACAGAACGAACATCAAAGAGTTCACAGAACGAACATCAAAGAGTTAACAAAACGAACATCAAAGAGTTCACAGAACAAACATCAAAGAGATCTCAGAACAAACATCAAAGAGATCTCAGAACAAACATCAAAGAGATCTCAGAACAAACATCAAAGAGATCTCAGAACAAACATCAAAGAGTTCACAGAACAAACATCAAGAGTTTACAGAACAAACAGGTCACAAAACAAACATCAAAGAGTTTAGAGAACAAACATCAATCATCTGATCAATGGAACATCTGTATCTCTTCAGAACGTTCCACAGGAACTCCTTCAGGGTCGAGTTTTTCATTGCTTAGCGTCTGAAATGCTGCTTCCTCCAGTTTCTGTCCCACAACCTGAAACAAAACAACCATGGTCAGATGGACTTCCTTTTTGAAGCTGTCAGTCAGACGGACTTCCTATTTAAAGCTGTCAGTCAGACAGACTTCCTGTTTGAAGCTGTCAGTCAGACAGACTTCCTGTTTGAAGCTGTCAGTCAGACAGACTTCCTGTTTGAAGCTGTCAGTCAGACAGACTTCCTGTTTGAAGCTGTCAGTCAGACAGACTTCCTGTTTGAAGCTGTCAGTCAGACGGACTTCCTGTTTGAAGCTGTCAGTCAGACAGACTTCCTGTTTGAAGTTGAAGTGGTGTTTCTGGATTCTGGCTCACCGCTCAGTCGATCAGCTCCCACTCGGTGCTGCTGACTATCCGGTAGTTGTTCCTCCGGTAGTTCTCGGGGTGAATCTGCCGCTGCCGCCACACCTCCTCGTACAGACTGCGGACGACTGGCAGCAGCGGGGGGAAATCAGCAGAGCGCGCCAGAACGTCGCAGTACTCCCACTGACTCTGGTCCATTTTTAGCAGGTGGCGGTGCTGGACCCCCCGCTGCAGCTTTTCCTGTTGCTCCTGCCGGACCTCCTCCTCCATCTGCTCCCGAGGCGGTAAAGTGACCGAGCCGTCCAACACGGCCAGAGCGAACTGGACCTGAGGAGGACAGAACATTGATGACAGATTCTTGGACAAACCGCCTCCCCACCTGCGAGGACTCCAGCTCACCTGGCAGTTGAAGTTGGGGAAGGGGCAGATGATCTTACAGATACCAATGAAGAAGAGCTTGGGGAAGGCGGGAGGAACCATAAATCGGTACAGAGGAGACACCATGTGGTCCTGGACATCCAAACCCAGCTGAGCTGCGTCCAGGAAGGGGTACTTGAAGTTGTAGCCGGTGCAGAACATCAGGACGTCTGCGTCGCACAGCGAGCCGTCCTGGACCCAACAGGAAGTTTGTACCTCAACATGACGTCACTTTATAATAGAAGTGATTGGGTTTAAACGGAGGCTGTGCAGGTAGAGCTCACCTGAAGGCAAATGCTGCCGTTGTCTTCGACCGCCACCACGGAGCTGCTCTGTTGGATCGCAGGGTGAAGAGGAAACTTCAGAGGACGGTCTCTGTGACTCAGAATCACCTGAACACCAAATGTTTGCTCATGGTTCAGTCTGGTTTGGACTCAGACAGTCAAACAGACACACTTTCATCTTGGGACGGGTTTTATCCTGGTTGTTACCTTGGCGCCGGCTTTGGCCAGTTCAATGGAGATGTCCAGCCCTGAAGATTTGGCTCCCAGAACCACCACAGTCTGACCCGAGAACGGCTCCGCGAACCTGTACGAATGACTGTGGAGAACCTTTCCTGCAAACAGACGGGTCAGAATCTCCTGAGTGGGTTCAGGGTGGGGAGAGGTGAGAGGGTGAGGGGGTGAGGGGGTGAGAGGGTGAGGGGGTGAGTCTTCAGGGTGACCTGGCTCGTTTAGCGCTGACGGAACACGCAGCAAATTACGACTCAAAGGCTGGCGGGTCAGCTCTGCCTATAGCTCCTCTTGGTAACCATAGTAACAGCAACCGGCGTCTCTCACTCCCACACACACAGTTAGGAGGGAAGAAACCAAATTCTGGCTTCCAGAGCCGAAACCACAACAGCAAAATGTTTCTCCTGAAATCATGTTTCTGATTCCATCCAGATATTTGATCTAAAACTTAAACAACATTAACATGAAGTTCTTTGTTCTGAGAGGTTAAAGTCAGAAAGAACCCGTACCTTTAAAGTTTTCTATCCCTGGGACATGTGGAAGGTGAGGGTCAGAGTAGTGCCTAAAGTTTGTTTACAGCAAATAAAAGATAAATTTAATAAATAAACTTTTCACAGATTAAAAAGTTTCAGCTCTGATCATTGGAAGCTTCTGTCACCCCGAGCAGACCAACACCGAGTCGAAGCTCTCCGTTTTCTGGCGTCCTGACAAATCCGATGATGTCACTTCCCATGTGACCTTCCTCTCCTCGCCCTCTGTTGCCGTGACAACGGGCCTCACGTTTCCCACCACGGTGCTGAACTGATGAGCAGGAATGACAGAAAGAGGCGGGATGAGCGGTTCTTGTTTAACGAGTGGGAGGGGCTGAAGCGGTTGGCCGACTCACCCGGATGTGGGGGCGGAGCTGGAAGTTCTCGCAGTACCTCTCCAGGTATGCCTGGACCTCCTGATGGGGCAGGAAGCTGCTCAGCTGGGGGTCAAAGGGGAAGTCAGGAAACATCATCACCTCTTTGGGCAGGTTGGTCCTGTCGGGACATCACAGCCGCCTCAGACGAGGAAACAGAATCAGACTCTGCTCCCTGCCAGGTAAACTCACCTGAGGTCTCTGTACATGCTGCTGAGCACCGGGCGCCCGTCGGGGAGCGTTCCAACTCGCTCGTCGTAGCGCCAGGTGCCGCCGACGCTGTCGCCGAGCTCAAACACCACCGGGGGGGCGAAGCTGCCGGGGCGGGACAAGATGTGACGGGCGGCGCAGAGCCCGGCCGCCCCGGCACCGACCACCGCCACCAGCTGCAACATCCTGCACTTCCTGCTGCAGCCAGAGGGGGCGGGACTCACCTGGAGGTCAGAGGTCAGGAACCAGGGAGGTAAACACAGGAGGGCAAACCCTGACCCAAGATGAACATTTTCCAAAAAACACTAAATCTGAAGTTCCCAGAGGTTTAGCTTTTATTCCCAAACATAAAAACAGCAAAGACCCCAAAAATCCTCACTTTAACTTCACAACCATTACTAAAAATATAAATAAATAAAATGACATCACAAACATTATACTCCTCTTTTCCATTCATGATTGCTGTTTTGTAATCATTACAGTGAAAATATATCAGTAGGAATTATTTTATAATTTGGTTTGAATTCTGGAGATCATCAGGACCCTCAGCCTGGTGTTCTGTGACCCCCAGTGGGACCCCGACCCAAGTTTTGAGAACCGTTGCTCTAAATGAAAACAAAGTTCAAACAATTAAAAATAAACAAAACAGCTGGTTTAAAGTGACATCTCAGGGACACCATCCTGAACCCTGATTAGCTGCGGCGGCCATCTTGACTCAGCTGCAGGTGTTCATCCAATCAGCTCAGAGAATTACATGATCACCCTCCGTTATAAAAACCAGCCTTAACAGAATATTAAAGAACTATTACAGATAAAAGCAACAGCCATGTGAATCAATGAGTCCAACCTGCAGCAAAAACACAACCTGAGCTGAAAGAGACAACAAACAAACAAACAAACAAAAACACTTCGAGACGCGCATGCGCACTGAGGTAGAAAACCAGCAGCATCGGTTTTAAATCAGTTTAAACAACTTTAAGTAATGATTTCAGTTTGTTCTTCCTCCGTTTCATTAATGATTATCCGAACCGAGCCTCCGTTCGACACGTTTCACTGAACCCAGTTTGGACTTTAACACCGGAAAGGAACGAGCCGGTAATTTACCGGCTAACTGACAGAAACACGAAGCCAAACTTTAAATAAACAAACAAACAAACAAACACACTGCTTCATGCCCGTTAATCAAACTGCGCATGCTCACAACAGCGAGCGATACAAACTTTTAGCTCCTAAGAAGCTCGATAAAAAATAATAAAAAAAAAAACACAAATTACTGATCAACGGAGGATTCATTTCCGGTTCTGTTCGGTGTAACGCTTTTACTGATAATCAATAATCAATTTAAATCGCTCCTACCGGGTTCCAGCTGTCGTTTCTCCTCCTGCCGCGTGAGCTCTGAGGGGCTGGGAGCGCGCGCGTCAAAGACGGAACGATTCCCGCCACAACACCAGTGCACCGGAACGGACCGCTGCAGGTGTTACACGCAGAACGGTCCCCCCGTTTCCTTAGAGACAACACTACTTCCGACCTGACACCTTCAAGTTTAACACAGCGTTTCCTGTTCAGACAATTTTTTTTTTAATTATTAAAAGAAAAGTATAACAATGTTGAAAATAATTACTCAATACAATTATAAAAACTTAATATTATATTTAATAAATAAAGCGAGATACAGCAAGCCTTCACCAATGCTGATCCGGATCAGAACCAAAATTTAATAATTTGTTTCTTTGAGACATCCCCAAAATTTCCTGAACATTTAATTAAAGTTAATTAGTTTTTAGGTAATTTTGTGAAGAGACAGACAAATAAACAGATCAGAAAACATCCTTGGTGGAGGATAAATCAGCTGATGTGTCTTTTCAACACCATGTGTTTTTGTTGCTTTATAATATTCATCTGTTGCTTCAGGGCGGTGGATCAGTGGTTAGGGCATCCGTCCTTCAATGGAGGTTTGATTCCTGCCAGGAGTCACATGTCCAAGTGTCCCTGGACGAGACACTGAACCCCTCCGATGTGTCCCATCGGTGTACGGACAGAGTTGAATCTCTTCAGATTAGTTTTGTGGATTTGTATAAATGTGACAGATTGTAAAAATAAAGGAGCTATTTTAGTTCAGTTATTCACCGTTCTGTTTGTGAAGGAGAGCTTTGTCTTCCTTTGCCAAACTAAAAAAAAGACTAATTCTTTTCACATTCCTGTAATAAAAAAACTGCACTTTAACTTGTTCAAAATAATACATTTATTATTTCAACAAATCAAATAATTTAAAATATTTTATTACCAAAAAAAGCAGCAAACAAAAGCATGATGAAAAAATAAACAAACTGCTCGTTGTATTTTCTTTTGGGTTTTAAAGTTATAATAAAAATCAGCTTCCTGTTTAATCAGTTCACAACCAGCCGCAGCTCAAACCGCTCTCCTCCCAGCAGTATCACAGTCCACCTCGGAGGTCTCCATCACTTGGCGGCAGCGTTCCCGTGTGGTGGCGGCTGCTGCGGCGCCTGCTGCTGCTCGGCGAGCGCCTGCTGCAGCCGCGTGCGTTTCCGGGAGTAATGCTGCCAGTGCAGCAGCTGCTGCTCGTCGATGAACTTGGCACACTGAGCGTTCACCAGCTCCTTCCTGAAGTGTTCGTACTGCAGCAGCTCCAGCATGTGAAGGCAGTGAGGGTACCTGAGGGGGAGGGGCAGGGGGCGGAGTCAGAACCACCTCATCAAACCACCACCAGTTACAACAATCAGAAACGAATAAAATCCTTTCCTTTCTGACTCAGAGGTCAGAACATCTCGACAGGTTCCCGCGGCTCGTCTTACTTGAGGAACTTGGCGTATTCGGGTTCCTTCCAGTACAGCAGGTACTTCAGGTAGTTGATGAAGGGTCTCTCCCTCAGGTAACCCCTCTGAGCCAGAACTGCAGCACAAACACATCAGAAGATCAGAAGAGTTCTCCTCAACAAAGAAGTCAGGAGACAAATTAAAGAATGCTCTATTATAATCTGCTGACAAATTCATTTCCCTCAGGGATAAATAAAGTATTCATTCATTCATTCATTCATTTAAAAACCAGATAAAACCTTTGCTCCTGCGTGTTTATTCTGTCAGATTAAAATCTTTCATTCTTCACTGATAAAATACATTTCAAGGCTGTAAAAGCAGCAGACGGGTCAGTTCTTCAGGGGTTCTGGTCAGACGGGTCAGTTCTTCAGGGGTTCTGGTCAGACGGGTCAGTTTTTCAGGGGTTCTGGTCAGACGGGTCAGTTTTTCAGGGGTTCTGGTCAGACGGGTCAGTTTTTCAGAGGTTCTGGTCAGACGAGTCAGTTCTTCAGGGGTTCTGGTCAGATCCGGACGGTTCGTTGGGATTTCCGAGTTAAACTTTGGGATGTTCTGCTGCACGTTCTCCTTTTTCTGCCTGAACTTTTAGGTTAAAAATAATCCATCTGTGAGGAAAACGCTTTGCCACATCTTTATTTTACAAAATCAGAATGTTTGAATGTTGTTTGTTTTTGTAAATAAAAGCCTAATCTGAACAAAGCCCCCTCCTCTCCAGCCTCCTGGTTCTGATCATCTGGACCGGACTCACAGTTCAGGTAGTTCGGGTTGGCCAAACACTGGACGAACTCCAGTTCGGACTGGAACCGGTTCCGGGCCTGTTCCTCTGGACCACAGAACACAGGAGGTTCAACCAGAACGAAGAAATAAACAAACAAACAAAAATACACACATTTGTCTTCTTCACCAGACTCTGTTTAAAAACTGACGATTTAAAGCTGCGTTGTTTACATTTAACTTAAAATCTCATAAAAACAACTAAAATCACTTCACTACGAAATAAAACAAGTTTAAAAATCTAACGGGTGAGTCTTTTCATCAAAAATACACCTTAATGCTGAAACATTTATTTAAATATCTTCTTTTCTTTGTTTCCGTTTAGCTCCGAAGCTAACAACATTTGCTACTAACCTGTTTCCATGACAACAGAGAGACGTTGAAAGGAATAGAGTTAATAATTTAAAATCTGAACATTAAAACAAAAAACAAATCTTCACAGCTCCGATCTTTGTTGAAGTTTAACCACCGCCATTAAACGCAGATGGACCGAGCTGACGCAAAACTGTTATCTTTGCGACAGTCTGTGCGGTTTACGGCTTCTGCTGTTCTCATTCTGACCACCAGAGGGCGGAAGAGGAGCGGAGACATCATCACTACTGTGGTCTCATTTAAAGGATTTTTATCATATTTATTTACAGATTGACTTTTTTAAAACAGTAAATAAAACAATTAACATATGGTACAAAACTCTGGAAGTTACACACATATGTACACAACCACAATAGTTATCTGACTAAAATGTGTTTAAATAATAAACAGAAACAAACTCTCAGAGTATTTACTGACACACAACAGCTGTTCTCTGATCCAGAATCAGTTTCTGAAACTATAGGTATTTAAAAAAAACATTAAAAAAGGTTAGGTTCTGAAAAATATTGACTATTTTCCCTTTTTTCCCCATTTGTTGTTGAAAGACTCAGAGAATCTTCAGCTTGTTGTATTTTACAGGTTTATCACTGTGACGATGGCTGTAATTTATAACTGTTTTAACTTTAATTACATCAACATAAATAAGTTTTATAGTTCTGACATCTTGTACATATCCTGCTGTGAGACGCTGAGTTACACAGTTTCTGTTTTTCTTGCTTCTCTTCTCAAGTTTTTTGTCTTTTCAAAGTGAAACAGTTTTTATCAGAGGTCTGAAGGTAAAAAAACAATTTAGAGGCTGGTTTAATTGGTCAAAATGGTCCATTTTATAATGCAGCTAATGGTTTGCTGCAGATTCCCCTGAATGTCAGACAAATTTAACAGAAACTGGGAAGTCAGACGATACCAACAGTACTATATTTATACCTTATAGATTCAGATGGAACCATGATGTTCTGTAGAAAACGGTCTGAACTGTATGAGGTCATCTTATCTATTAAAGACACTCTCCCCTGTAGATTAGTCAGAGCAGAGTTTCTTTGGTTTCTCAGCTACTTTCAAACAGAAAGTCCCTCAGATATTTTCAAATTAAAAGCCTGTAGCAGCCTTTATGGTTGGTTGTTCTTATAATAAAACTTTCATTAAGCAGTTGATGATTTGAGCGTGTTTCTAGTTTCTGTTGAGACATTTCTTCTTGAAAACTAAAACAGTTTTGGGCGACGGCTCCTCGAAGATGACGAGCATGAATCTTCTGGAGCGTCAGGACACGGTGGGAGGTTGTCGGTTCTACACCGGGGCGGTGGCGTTGGCCCACGACGGGAAGGAGTCCAGAGAAAACATGAGGCGCCCCCAGCTGTTGATGGCCAGAGTGATGCAGCTGATCCCGATGATGTTCATCACCACGCCGGTTTTCGCCTGCAGCAGAGGAGCAGGTGAGTCTCTCACAGCTGGATTATCGTTTCTCAGAGACAGACACAGGACTCACCATGTCGGACACTTTCAGGAAACCCGAGGAGAACACGATGGCGTTAGGGGGCGTGGCCACAGGGAGCATGAAGGCGAAGGAGGCACTGAGGGTGCAGGGGATCATCACGTACAGCGGGTTCAGGCCTATAGACTGAGACTGGGTCAGAAAACAGGAAGTGATGAGCATAACTCTACAGGGCTTTCAAATTAAAAGCATTTATTTAAATGAAAAATATTGACAGGAAGTGCACAACCTCATGAGTTTCAACTGGCCCCGCCCCCTTTTACTCTCACTGTATGCAGATGATGACCGCCTGTTACGGTCGTTTCTGACTGATGTTTGTTACCATGGAGGCGAGGATGGGCAGGAAGAGCGTTGCCGTGGCGACATTGCTTGCACACTCAGTGAAGGTGGCGATGAGGAGGCAGAGGACGACGGCGATCGCCCACGGCGGGATGGAGTGAAGCGGCGTCATCTGAGCGCCGAGCCAGAGGGAGAGACCGGACTCCTGACGCAAAAACACAATAACACGACAACATGA
>NC_051442.1:201902-205223 GCF_001649575.2 Kryptolebias marmoratus
AACATGACGACATGACAACATGAGAACATGACAACATGACAACATGACAACATGAAATCTTTGATGAACAGCAACCAGAGTGAAGCTTCACCTCGCTGCCTTTAGCCAGAGCGAATCCTCCCCCCAGGAGGAGGACGATGCTCCAGGGCATCTTCTTCTGAGTCACCTGCCAGGTGAGCAGAGGAGGGGCGGGGCCTTGGGACACCTGGCTCTCTGATTGGATAAAGAACCAGCTTTAATTCAGTGGTAAGTCATGTTGTTTCTGCCTGTGTGGTGTTCTCTGTGTTCTCCATGTTCTCTGTGTTCCCCGCGTTACCTGTGTTACCTGTGTTCTCTGTGTTCTCCGTGTTCTCCATGTTCTCCGTGTTCCCCGTGTCAGAGCTCCTCCAGAAGCAGAGGTATTGCGGCGGCTCAGAAGGAAGAATGAACAACAAAATGGCGACGAACAGCGAGACGGTGGCGTCGGTGACAAACCTGCACACAACAAACAATAATTATTAATTTTCTTCCACGGCTCCCATATTCCCAACAAACCAGAGACAGGAAGTAACGCCCCCTAGTGGCTGGTTCCAGTATAAGAGTTAAGCCCCGCCCCCTCCACTTAAATGAATGGGTTTTCCTGATTAAAAAAACACACCTGAGATAACTTTTCCACATGTTTCTGTTGTATCTTCAAATAATCAGTTTTGTGATATGTTTAGCTGTAATTATTTATTTGAGGTCATGTGACACCAGGACTGCGTGCAGGGAAGGAGGCGGGGCTTCAAGCCAAACATTTTAAGTGTCTCTGGCTCCAAAAAACATGGCAGCTCCAGATACTTTGACTGTTTATGATTTAAACTGCTTCATCATCAGAACCTCAGAGCTCCGACCCGCTATTACTCGAGTGAATGTACTTGAGTAAAGTTACTTTCTGCCCTGACGCCTTCTGAAGTTCATATGATCGAGCTTCTCCTGAGGAAACCGTCAGCTGATGCGGCAACGACGTCCAGAACCTGGTCCTGGGCTCAGCACGTCTTTTTGACCCGTTTGTGGGTTTGGTTCTGATTCTGTTATATTTATTTTCAGCTTCCAGAGAAGCCGATGGAACGTTTTCCTGCTGATTTAGAAGAAACGCAGAACGCAGAACTCCTGACCCAGAACTCCTGGTCCAGAACTCCTGGTCCAGTCCTGATGTATTTATATTTTCCTTCCAGTGATCCAGATGTTCCTGGAATCTGTGAAACCGGTCCGGATCAGCAGATCTCTGGACTTTTAGCTGAAGGATCTCTCAGGTTCTGTTTCAGGTCACAAACTTTTTTCTTCTTTGCTCCTGTTTTTTTCCAGCCTATTTGTGAACTTTGACCTTTACTTGTTTGTTTGACTGATGCCACCTCACTCTTGACTCTGACCCGAAGAGAAACTTTTGTCTTTTGGACCGAGTCAGTTCCAGAACAGATCATCCCATTTCACAGGTTCAAACATCCAAACATCAGATCATCGTTAAACTGATGTGAGTCAAACTTCATTTAGTCTTTAACAAAATGAAAGTGAAATCAGCTCAGATTCTGCTGTTGAATCAAAGTTTTTACTCAGTAATCTGATTTTATGGACAAACTCTGAGGTTCTTCTTTGACCCGGTTCTTCTGGAGGTCCTGGAATGTGAGAATGACCTTTGACCTGCATCTCGAAGCGGCATGCAGCTGGTCTCTGTGCCGGAGGTCAGATCCGCTCATCTGTGTCTGTTTGTTCTTCGCCTCTGATTCCTGTTTGCTCGGGGTCTTTGACCCGAGGAGGTTTACTGATTCATGATCAGAACTCAGGAACATCCTGTTTGTTCCAGGAGGAGCTTCTGTTAAAGATGAGGATCTAAAACAAACAGCTGAATTAATCACAGAAGTTTCTTCTGAAGCTGCTGGTTCATGGATGTTGAATCCTTCGTTAATCGTTTCACGTTCTCAGGTTCTTTAGAAAAACCTCTGCACCCAGGACACATCCTAACCAGATGTCTGAACCTCCTCATCTGACTCCTTTCGATGAGGAGGAGCAGCAGCTCCACTCTGAGCTCCTCCTCATCCTCTCTCTAAGGCTGAGCCCGGCCCAGAACAGGAAGCTCATTTCAGCCGCTTGGATCCAGGATGTGGTTCTTTCAGCCCTGATCCAAACCTCAGGACCAGAGCTTTGTCTTTCAGCTCAGCTCCTTCTTCACCACAACAGACAACGGCCTCATTTCTGCAGGACAAAGTCCTGATCCATGGGTCCATCTTCATCCCTCAGGAAGAAGACCTGAACTCCATTTAAGGCAAAGACTCATCCAGACCCAGACAGAGCTCTGAACCACCTCAGTGCATGCTGAAGGTCATGGCTTGAAGACGCCAACAGAACCACGTGATCTGCAAAATGCAGAGATGAGACCCTGAAGCAGACCTCCTCATCTCCATGACTGAGATCCTGTTCATGAAGACCACAACCAAGAACCAAGAACAGCCCTGGTGGAGTCCAAACTGCACCGGAAATGAGCTCAACTTTGTGCAAAGGAAGTGGACAAAGCTCTTGATTTGGTCCTAAAGGACCTTAGAAGTGACCCCAACACCCCCTACAGAACACCTCAAGAAACATGGCTGTGAACCATCTCCAGATCCAGAAGACTCATGTAGAGGGCCACACCACCATGACCCCCTCAGCAACACCAAGGTTCCGTAACAGAACCTTCATAATGTTCCCGAACATCGACCCGTCTCTGAAACTCACTCTGCCTTGGCGTTGAAGACGTTTGTGGCCCAGCCGTCCATGAAGCGAGGATCTCTGGTGAACCACAGCGCCACCATGAGGATAAAGAGCGCCAGGACGCTGCCCTCACCGTAACTCATGGATCCCATCTGGCAGTACTCCGCCCGGATCACCTCGAACGCCGCCTTCTCCTTCTGGGACCGGGCCGACCCGCAGCCCCAGGTCCTCCTCAGGCTGCAGCAGAATAAAGACAGGAGGAGGGTCAAAGCCGCCCTCCGCGGTTTGTTGGAGAGTTTTGGAGACTCACTTGCAGCCGATGTAGAGGAACTGCAACCAGAACCAGGCCAGGGTCAGCATCAGCACCATGGTGGGGAAGGCGAACACAAACCATGACGCAAAGTTGATCACGTCTCCGTTCTGAGGGAAGAGTCTGAGAAAAACGGGTAATTTCAGAGATCAGAACAAACAGCTGAGTTTCACGAAATTCAACAAAGACATCAATGGTAACAAGTAGAAAGGAAAAATAAAATCCGGTCCTGTTGGAGTTCTAAACCCGGTTCTGTTAGGAGCTCTAAACCTGGTCCTGTTAGGAGCTCTAAACCTGGTCCTGTT
>NC_051442.1:205622-209339 GCF_001649575.2 Kryptolebias marmoratus
GTTCTGTTGGAGCTCTAAACCCGGTTCTGTTGGAGCTCTAAACAGGACCGGCTGGTGTGTGTGAGTTGTTCTGTGTTTAGTGGTTTAGGTCTTACTGGCTCATCTGTCCCATCAGAACCAGGTTCGGCCCGGTTCCTGTCAGCGTGGCGACGCCTCCGATGCTGGCAGCGTAACAAACACACAGCAGGAGGCCTTTACTCATCTTCTTCTTCTCCTCTTCATCCTTCAGCTGCTGCAGCTCCATTTCATCTTCATCACTTCTGTCCTCCGTCACGACCACTGAGAACAGACAAGTTTGCATTTATATCCTCACTTTTCTGCAGGTTTATAAACATTCCCTCTGCCTTTAAGAAGAAGTCTCTGGATCGGAGACTTCTGATTGGATTCCAGTTATAAAACCAGCTGGATTTTATGGACAAACAGGCAAACTTTGAACATTTTCACCAAACTAACTAACAATAAACGAACACAGCAGGAGGTGAATCCCACCTTTCTCTGGGATGTTTGGGGCAGTTATTTCCTCCACAGTGATGGTCTTCTCCTGCTGCTCCTGCTGCAGAGCCTCAGTCCTGCTCTGGTTCTTGGAGCTGGGTTCTACGTCCCCGTTGAGCTGGTCTAGGACGGCCTGGACGATGGGGACCATCATGGCGGTGGTGGCTGTGTTGCTGATCCACATGGACAGGAAGGCTGTCACTCCCATGAACCCCAGCATCAGTCTAGGAGAAGGAAGGAAAAACTGTTTCTACCTGCAGGAATCTTTTCCTCTAAAATTCACCCAACAAAAACCGTCCGGATCAGGTGACTCACAGGGCAGGCTGGACTCCGACCAGCAGCAGAACCCTGAGCGCGATCCGTTTGTGGAGGTTCCAGTGTTCCACGGCCACGGCCACCATCAGCCCCCCCACAAACAGCATGTTGGTGTCCTTCAGGTACTGCATGCACACCTGATGAGGCGGGAAACAGAAATCATAGCACCAGCGTTTCATACCACCTGTTTCTGGTGACTCTGATTGGTCCAAAACGGCACCTGAGCTCCTCAGACTTGAGTTTAAACGGGGAATTAGTTGCCTGATTTTTGCTGTTAGGGGCAATGATCAGACATTGTGACATTTTACCTGGAGGTCTAATTATCCTTTAACAAATTTAAGTGTCTGACAGGTATGTCTCTTAAAGGTGCAGTACATCTGTATAAAACACACTGGAGAAGTGGTCCTAAAGCAGAACCCTGAGGTACTCCACAGGAGCTGTATGTGTCCAGCCTTACATGTTTGGACTCCATGATGCCAAGAGCAGGAAACAGGACAGTCGGCAGCAGCGCCGTCACGGCCAGCGGTAAAACTTCGGTGCACCAGTACACCGCCATGAGAGCGATGACGTAAGCACAGGCCGCCTCCTGCAGACACGAGAGACAAGACTTTGGAAAAGAAGTTGGGTATTTCATGTATTTCATGGTTATCTGACCTCATCAGGTACCGGCTAATCCAACCAAACCAACCTTAAATGTTTCAGTGTCTGAAACCGGATTTAACTCTTAGGACTGCTGTGAGAATCCTCACCAACGTTTTCATTTAGACTCTAACCTCTGATCTACTAACCTCTGTGGACTCATCCGTTCCTTCATTCTCCTCAACCTTTCAGCTGCTTTGCAGACCATTTCAGAAACCTGTAGTTCTGAGTGAAGAGAGCAGGATGAGGAGGTGAAATGATCCGAGGCAGCAGGGAGGCCCTTTAGCTGCTGACTGCGTCCAAAACACACATTCTCTGTTTGTATTAACCTGGTTTCACAGAAGGAACCGGGTGCAGAGTCCCTTCACAGCAGCAGGAAGTACCCGTTTCTGGGAAAAGTTATCCATCCGTCCATTTTTTAACATTTGTTTCCATTTGTTTTTCCACTACATAGCTGTTATCAGACCTGTGGGGTCTGAGGTGAGGAGTCTTCATCATTTATGGAACTGTTTCTGTGAGGAAGAACCACCGGATTCATTTCCAGCAGTTAAAGGTCCAGTTTATTACAGTTAGTGACATCTAGTGGTCAACCTGGAGATTACAACCATCTTTATGCTTTTTATTATGTTTATTTTAGGTTCTGGCTTCATTTATCCTGAATTTAAAAAACAAATTCTTTATGTTTTTGGTTTTCCATATGATTTTTCTTGTCTTATGTAATAAAAAAGATTTATTTTTTCATCGTCCTACAAAATAAGTTCCTACTTTTTAGGCTTTGATTGTTTTTCATGTCCTTCAGGTTGTTGTTGCTGCAGAAAGAAATAAAAATGGAGGACACACTTTTCTTGTTTTGAACTGTTTTTTAAACTTGTAAAAGGATAAAGGAACCAATTAAAAACATTGTGGAACGATACGAGTTTTATAAAATAATGATCCCTTCATGGTTGGGACATTTCCCAGCAGTAAGCTGTGAGCTGGTCAGCAGTTAGTTGGTCAATCAGTGACAGGAAGTGGCGGCGGCGCAGTGGTGCAGCAGCGCAGCGAGCTGCTGCTGGGAGTTACTGATCAACACGTTCTTCTTCTCTCCTGAAGGAACCTCAGAGAGGCCCGAAGGAACCAGAGTTTAAAATCACAGAAGCCAGATCTACAAACTGAACATCTGCTCCAGGTTAGAGACTAGTTAGTTAGTTTAAAACTGACCAGTTCAACTCATCACGGGTCAGTCAAACTGGTCACAACTAGTCAGGTTCTTTAGACCAACAAGTTCATTAGAACGGTTCTCTGGTTTAGGCAGGTTTTAACTTCAACCATTACCAAAGTCTGATTAGTGGTGACCATAACTGGTTAATGTTAACTAGCTGATTTCACCTGTCAGAACTGACTGGTTATAATTCAACTCAGTCAAACAGGACTAAGTTAATGAAAACAGTCATGGTTAGTTGCTCAGTACAAAATAAACTAGTTAAACTGGTTTGAGGAGTCCAAGAAACAGGCTGGTTAGTGTGATGGTTAATCTAACTCGCCAGTGTACAGATTAATCTAACTGGGTAGTATATCAGTTAATCTACTAGTTAATTTAACTTCTCAGCATTTGGTAAGATGTAACTGGTTAGTGTGCTGGTTACTCTAACTGGTTAATCTAACTAGTTAACCTCACTGGTCAGTGAGGTAGGTAGGTAGGTACATTTACATTTATTTATATAGCACTTTTCAGCACAAGGCGACTCAAAGTAGTTAATCTAACTGGTTAGTGTGCTGGTTACTCTAACTAGTTAATCTAACTGGTCAGTGTGTAGGTTAATCTAACTGGTTAACCTAACCGGTCAGTGTTCCGGCCCACCTTGGTGCTGACAGCCAGTGGCAGCAGGACAAATGGGCTGCAGACGAGGACGACGGCTCCCTTTACCCTCCAGACCCGTCGGAACATTTTGCCCCACAGAGGAAGAACCGACATGAAGGCGATGAAGATGAAGAAGAGGAGGAGATCTGAGTGATCCTGTCAGGAACCAGAGGAATCACTGAGACTCTGGAGGTTCAAGCTGCTCCAACTCGACCCGCTCGCTGAATCTCCCCGACACGTTTGGGATGCATTTCACAGCCGACACTAAATATTAACTTTATGTGTGTAACAACACACACACACACACACACACACACACACACACACACACACACCGTCCCTGCAGTCTTTATCTCACCAGAACAAACACAAAAGTGGAAATCAGATCCGTTTGCGTCAGACTGAACTCACCTTTTATCTTCTGCTCAGGT
>NC_051442.1:209439-219653 GCF_001649575.2 Kryptolebias marmoratus
TGCCCTAAAGTTGCCCTGAAATTGCCCTGATGTTGCCCTGATGTTGCCCTGAAATTGCCCTGATGTTGCCCTGAAGCTGCCCTGATGTTGCCCTGGAGTTGCCCTGAAGTTGCCCTGGAGTTGCCCAGGAGTTGCCTTGAAGCTGCCCTGAAGTTGCCTTGAAGCTGCTCTGGAGTTGCCTTTGTGCTCCTTCCTTGATGTTTTTGTTTTCTCTGAGAGTCACCAGGAGGGATTTCTGCTGCGAGCAGCTGTGTCTGAGGACATCCGGTTCTTCTCCTGGTTCCTGAGTCAACATTAATATCATAACAACTCAAATCTGTCAGAATCAGAACCGGAAACATTCATCCAAGTAAGGTTCAGACTTTAAGGATCAACAAGAACTTAAAGGGTTTTCAGTCATAAATAGGATTTAAAAAAATACCAAATGAAATAATAAAATGTTGCTTTTTGTTTTGGCATCTTTTTACTTTACTACAGATGTGGTTTGGCCCGGCCCGGCCTGGCCCGGCCCGGCCCGGCCCGGCCCGGCCCGGCCCGGCCCGGCCCGGCTCGGCTCGGTTTAGCTCGGCCTGCTCGNGAAACAATCAGAGTAGTTCGAACCTCCTGCAGTTCTTCTCATTCAGGTTTTTAATAACTGATTCCATTTCCAGGTTTCTGTTCAACTTTAATCTGGCAGATTTTAAAACACGTTTCTATTTTGATGTGAAAATTTTTAAAAAAATCAGTTTTTTATTTCTTCTGTATCTCAGATCTTCTGTTGACATGATGCTGATTGAGAATCTGAGCTGCCTGAAGAGGTAAAACGTTCCTTTACTGCCACCCAGTGGACACAGACAGGTAACACCTTTCAACCAACAGATCCCACTTCAGTTTCATTAAAGTTAGAAAAGTTAAAGCTCAGTAAACAGCAGAACTGGGAAAAGGTTAAAAAACGCTAAAAAATCCATAAACTTCACAGATTAAAAGTGAAAGATGTCCCTAAAACAATAACTTTACTTCACAAATAATCAGAATAAAAAAAATAATAAAATCAATAAAAATCAATGAAATCATCACATCACTTCCTTCTTCAAATAGCCCCGCCCTCTTTTGGGGGAACACAAATGTCAAACTTGCTGGTGTCAAACTGGAAATAATATGGATGTTTCTGCATTATAGTTATAGTTTTACATTGTATTGTTGTAATATTTTAATGAGATTTAAACACATCTGCAGCTAAAGATTAACTCACCCTAAAGGATGCTGGTTAGCTGGTTAATTAGTAACGTTTTAATTAGTTTACTGTTACTTCCACTTATGGCTGACAACCAAAACAACAAAATAAAGCAGCCTAACAAAATAAAATGTGATGAGTGTGAGAAATACAATCATTCAGTCTGTGTGTGACACATTAGGCCACTGGGTGGCGCTGTTGGTCCAGTCGGATGAACTTCAGTCCATATTTATGAAAGTTTTTTTAATTATATATATATATATATATATATATATATATATGGTGATCTCTGATCAGCAGTTACATCCAGTAACTATTTGCCTGACAGACCATAATACTCTGGCAGACCTGAAGTCTTATCTGATGGTTTGCTGTCAGTCAAAATGGAGGGGTTGTTTACACCCAAAAAGGGGCGGGGCTTTGGACAGAGGATAAATAGCTGCAGTCTATTCATCGTTAGCAGGAGGGAATATTGAGATATTTTCCAGTATATTTCTGAAATATTCAGCAGTTTTTGTTACTTTCTGCCTTTAAAGAAGAGAAACAAACAGATTGTTGTGATTTTTAAACTTCTTCCAGGTTTCGGGCTGACAGCGGAGCCGGGAGGATGGAGGGAGGGACCGGTTGTCACAGAGCTGTTTGCGGGGGCGTCAGGCTGGAACATGGCGGTCAGAACAAGACAAACATCCGCCCACTCGTCCTGCTGAGGGGGGGGGACAAAGTGGACAAAACACAAGTCCTCCTCCGGCTGTGGACATCTGCAGGAAAAGTTTTTCAAAAGATTCTTTCAACGAGATTCAATATAAAAGTTCAGACTGAGTCACAACAAAGTTGAACTTTTCCTTCGGTTCATATTTGTTGTTCTGAACATTTCGGCTTATTTTAGCTACTTTAGTAGTTATTGTTTGAATGTTTTTGAATTTGCTAATTGAAGTTAACTTTGTTGTTTATTTTAGCTTCAACACCGAATGATTTTATTAAAGCTGATTAAAAAGCTGAACTAATGAACAGTTTCTGAATCTCAAGACTGAGAAACCTTTTTCTTTCCAATGAGTTTTATTCTTATTTGACTTGAATTTAAACATAAATGAGTTAAAAGTGAACTTTAATTTCACTGATCTGTGTTTTGCATGATGTCCTGCAGAGAAGAAACGAGTTTATTTTGAAAAGAAATGATTATTTCTTGTCCTCCAGCTGTAATCAGAAAGAAGGCAGCCTGCCGTTTATTTTAAGGTTGTGCCGTGACCGCAGGATCAACTCCAACCTGTGCAGGATTGATTATTAACTGAGTAACATGGGGGGCGGCAGTCGGAGGGTCCAGGCACTACGCTGCACAGCCTGCACACCGCCGGCCACATCTGTAGTTTTTATTATAATAATCTCCTGTTTTAACCCCTTTTTACTCAAACCCGGGCCAGGTGAGTTTGGATCTTTTATTTCCAACATCTTCTCTGAGTTGTTGACGGCTGAGAAGTTTCCGACTCTCTAAATTTATTCTTTGTATTGTTTTAATAACCAGCGTTAAAAACTCCGGTGAAACTCCAGCTTCCTGCTTGTTTCGGTGCAGGAATGAGTTCAGGAATCCTTCCTGCACCGAAACACGCAGTTTGGGTTGAAGAGCAGGTGGATTTCTGAGCAGTTCTGTGTCTGTTCAGCATTTTTCAGCTCGGCCAGAAACGGTCCAGAACCAGCAACCTTTAGTCTGGTGGTAAACACGGCAGTGATTCTGAACCAACAAAAGAGGTCATTACACCATCTGACCCGCAAACTCTGTCCTCCTGCTTCTTTAAGAGCTTCGAGCTGAATGAAGTAGAAATGTAAAATAATAAACGCAGGCGCCACAAAGAGCCTTCCTGACGACCAGCTGACAGAAAACTTTCAGATCAGTTTCTGTAGTTTTCAGGAAATCCAACGAAATGTTGCTGAGATCAGAAGTTTACATACACCCGTCGTCATTTGAGCCGTTTTTTATCCAGAGGGGATAATTCTACAACTTTAACGGTTTTAATGAAACTGGTTTGAATTTGTTGTGGATTTCCTCCAATTCACACAGAGTCAAACTTCTGAATCTGAAAACTGGTGCTGAAGGTTCATGTAGGTCTGTTAACTTCCTGTTAGTGAGCATGTTGGGAAAGTCTTTTCTAAACAACTTTAGATTTAAAAATCATCACTTTTATTATCTTACATAAGTCCAGGTTGTCCACATGTGTCTCTACTCTTCCAAATACGTCAAGAAGACCCAAACTGTACCCTCAGATGGACAGAAACTGGTTCTGATGATCAGGAACAACCCAGGAACCACAAAGGACCAAACCTGCCATGAACTCCTGGAACACCAGAGTCCCTGTCCATCAGTCCCTGTCCACCAGAGTCCCCGTCAACCAGTGTCCCTGTCCATTAGAATCCCTGTCCACCAGAGTCCCTGTCAACCAGTGTCCCTGTCCACCAGAGTCCCTGTCCACCAGGGTCCCTGTCCATCAGGGTCCCTGTCCACCAGTGTCCCTGTCCATCAGTCCCTGTCCACCAGAGTCCCTGTCCACCAGAATCCCCATTCACAGTGAAGCCAGTTTTACACCTTGATGAACTGAGAAGACCAGGAAAGAAGCTCCAAAACCTTCAAGCTGGACTGAAACCTGCAGCTGTCCACATGGACAGGACAGATGTCTTCTAGAAAAAGGTTGACAGTCAGGTGAGACAAAGACTGAGCTGCTTGGACACAAAGACAAGAAGGACGTTTGGAGGAGTCAAGGTGAGACTTTCAGACCTGAGAACACTGAACCAGCTGTCAGTCATGGTGGTGGGAGCATCATGCTGTGGTAAAAAAAAAAAAAAGACTACATCCAAATTCTTCAACTAACAGCTGGACAGTTGACACTTGGACACAGTTTGGTCCAACAGGATGATGATCATCAGAGCCGGGCTCTGATTGGATGAAGGATCAGAGCCAGGTCTGAAACCAGGAAACCAACAGATTGAACTGAACTCAACCAAGAAGAGTCAAATATCAGCAGAGTCTGAGGACCAGGAGACAGCTGCTGAGGACCAGGAGACAGTCTGAGGACCAGGAGACAGTCTGAGGACCAGGAGACAGCTGCTGAGGGACACTGAAGCAGATATCAGGGGGTGTTTGGATGCATCTGAGAAAATTCAGAATCAGTTCAAACTGGTTGCTTCATACAGTTATGGATAACTTATGGATAATTTTCAAAGTATAACTTAAGGAGCTGGACTGTTTTTTTTATAAATCCTGTCTGTTTCTGTTTTCAGGCTGCTTGATTGGAAATGAAGTTGTGTCTTCTTCTTCTCCCGCTTTGTCTCTGCCACCTGGTCCTGACTGTAAGAAGAACTTTACAGATTACTGCTTACTTGTTGTTCTAACTAGTGATAAACATTATGGCTCCCAAAGAGTTGGTTCTTCTTGCTGAGCTGAGCCAAAAGATCCCAGAAAAGAGCCATAATCCCTGTCATTAGCCTTTTTCACAAAGTGAAGCCCGTCTGTCTTCCATCAGGAGGAGCTCAGTACAACAGCCCCTGAAGTCTCCGGCGTCACAGGTGAAGAGGAAAAGAAAAAGGTTCATAACTGTGGGAGAACATTCAGCCATGAGGACCACCGGGTGATAGGGGGCGCTGTAGAGCAACTGGGTTTAAAGCTGCTGGAAAAACTTCCTGTCAGCTCACAGCAGCCCAACGTCATCCTCTCTCCTCTCAGCTTGGCTTTCGCCCTCGCCCATCTCTCCTTAGGTTTGTCAGATTCAGTTTCCTCCTTGAGCCAACATCTTTACTAAGAACTGTTACAAAAAAAAAAGCTGCTTCCTTCACTTAAAGTTTGTCAAATGAATCATTCCTGGGTCCATCCTCCTCTCTGGTGTTTCGTGTCTTTTACTGATTTTCATCACTGCATCCCACCTTTGCTGATATTAAAATGCTCGACTGCCCGGTACAAAAAAAGATGCTTTCTTGCTGGTAGCTTCATTGATTCTCAAACTGATTGGTCTGAGCTCAGGATCGTTGTTGCTTAATCTGGGATTTTTTCTAACTGTCATCAAAAACAAACATTCACTCAGATGTGTTTACAGTACAACGCTCTGATGCAAGCCGTGGCTGAACCCGAGGACTCTTAAGACGATGTATGTCTTAAATAACCAACATGATTCTCTCAGGTGCTCGCAACGAGACAGAGAAGCTTCTTCTGCAGAGCCTGCATGCCCAAAACCTGCTGTGTTACCATCATGTCCTGGGAAGCCTTCTCCCTGATTTAAGCCACACATCCTTGGAGGTCGCAGCGCGGATGTACCTGAGACCAGGTTGGTGGTGACTGTTTGTCACGTTTTCATAAATTTGATGTCAATTACATTTTAATATACTGTATTTGTCTTTTTGTTCATCTCAGGATTTGAAGTGAAGATGTCTTTTGTTGAGGATTCTTTGGCCAGGTATGAGCTTCATTAGGTAAACATCTGGAAAAAACTGGGATTATTCATTTAAAACCTCCTCTTGTTCTGGAAGAAACAGTTTTATTGAGCTGACAGTCTCAGAGTCTCGGAGCGATATTAGCTGTCTGTTCTTGGTTGGGAGTCAAGTAAAGCCTAAAACCAGCGACAAACTAGTAACTAAATAAATGAGGCTGTAAACGGATGTTTTGGCTATTATCCAAGGCTGATCAGGCCTCCAGAATCCTTTGGTCTACACAGGAGCCCAAACCATCAGCCCTCCACCGCCGTGCTGACAGCTGGCATTTTGCATTATGACCTAAGATGTCTACTTCGGTCTCATTTGTCCAAAAGGACATTGTCCAAGAAGTCTTGTGGTTCCTTCAGATAAAACTTTCCAAACTGAAGTCAAGCTGCCATTTTGTTTTTAGAGGGGAAATGCTTTAACCTTTGACCTTTAACCTTCTAATTGAGACCTGTAGAGTCTGAGATGGAGCTCATTTCTCTGAACATCGCACGGTCTGACTTTTAGGGTGAATTTTCTGGGACATCCACTCCTGGGAAGATCAGCAGCTATCTTCAATGTGAATAATCTTTCTCTCTGTAGAACGATGGACTCCAGATAGTTTGGAAATGACCTTTGACCCTTCTCAGGTTGATGGGCAGCAGCAGCTGCTTCTCTGAGGTCATTGCTGATGTCTTTCCACCTTGGCGTTGTAGCTAACTGATACAAAAAAAACACCACTACTGACAAAGTGGCCTTTTTTCATGGCAGCTGTGGGTCCAGAGCTGTTTATTTGTAAATGAAAAGCAGCTGTGATGATGTGATTATTAACCTTTATTTAACGAGATCACAGATCTCAGTTTCAAGGGAGGCCTGAAGGCCAACATGCATATTTTTAGAAACCAGAGTACCCACAGAAAACCCACATAAATATGAGGAGAACATGCAAACTTCACCTAGCTCCTCAGATCCAACCCAGGGCTTGAACCCAGGATCTTCTTGCTGTGAGGCAACAGTGCTAACCACTAATCCATCGTGCCAGCAGCTTGAGCTAACATGGAATGGCATGAACAGGTTGGTCGGTAAATATGGAAATGGCCTAAATTATGCAAACTAACAAAGACGTCCCGGTTAAAGAGGTCAAAGTAGATATTTTTCTTCCATTTATGCCAACAAATAGAGCTCTTCTGTTCTGCTGTCAGTCACATTTATCGTTGATCTTTTTTCCTTTCTTTCCGCTCAGGTACCAATCACGGCCTTTTCCTCTGGTCTCTGTGGACGAGGCCAACCAATGGGTGGAGAACGTTACCAACGGTCACATTCCCCACTTCCTGGAAAGTATTCCACATGATGTAGTGCTCATGCTTTTAAATGCTGTTTACTTCAAAGGTGAACCATTCCACCAAACACTTCTCCGTTCAAACTAACCTACTGCAAAAATATTCACCCCACCACGATGTTTTTCTGTTCTGTTGGGTTGTTTCCATAGTAGGCATACATTAGGTAGTCCTACTTTAGTAAAACTAAAAACTAACAGATTTATCCTCTTTGATAGAAGGATAGCTGCTCGAAGCTCTGCCTGTTAGGTTATTTTTGCAGTTTGCAGTACGAGGGTTCTTGTTTTCAGGTGAATGGAAGACCCAGTTTGACCCCATGGTGACCTCAAAGGGAGTGTTTTATCTGGACAACCTGAACTCTGTTTTGGTGGACATGATGAAATCTGCCCAGTACCCTCTGCGTATGATGGATGACCCAGAACTGCAGGCACAGGTAACACCGGCTTCCACTGGACATCACGGGTCACATGACTCAATAATGAGCCGTTTTTACTAAATAAACTCTTCATACTCAAACATCTTTTACACCACACAAACACTCCATACCTAGATATTTGTCTTCTTTCACCCAGTGTGTTTTTGTGAAAATGCAGTTTTCTGTTTCACCTTCAATCATTTCTGCAGAAGATCCACACAAATGAAACCGGTTGTTGAAATCTCTTGTCCAGGTTGCCAGTTTCCCCTTCAAGGGAAACACCAGCTTCTTGGTCGTCCTGCCCAGAGGGAACGTGTCCTCCGTGCTTCCCAAACTGAACATATCGGACCTCTACAGACGTCTACCTCAGGAAAAAACAATGATGGTGAACTTACCCAAGGTGAAGCTTGAATTCTGCCAGGAGCTCGAGGAGGCGCTGACAAAGATGGGTAAGAGAAGAAACTGATGATAACAACATCTAACTCAGGGGTGTCCAACCCTGGTCCTCAGGGTCTCCATCCTGCAGGTTTTCCTTGTTCCTCTGCTCCAACACACCTGATTCATGGTTAAATCACCTCTTCATGTCCTGCAGAAGCCTGTTAATCATCATTGATTCAGATCAGGTGTGTTGGAGCAGAGGAACAAGGAGAACCTGCAGGATGGAGGCCCTGAGGACCAGGGTTGGAGACCCCTGATCTAACTAATCGAACGTAGAGCAAACTCTGTGGTTTCTCTGTGATCTAACATCATTCTGCAGAACTGATGGGGTGCATCGTCCGCTATATTCATAACATCACAAAATATCACATCATCTCAGTCCTCGTAGGTCCAATCTTCTCCTGTTTGGTTGGTTAAATTCCAGTCAGGTGTTCAGCAGCAACACCAACCAGGGCAGCGATTATTGGATTACCTTAAAGAACTTATTTAGTTCCACCCGTACGACACCCTGACTGTACTTAAGGTGGTATCTGACTGGGCTGCACCTGTTGGACACAAGTTGGTGACTTGACCGGTGAGCCGTGAGCGACATCTGAAGAACCATTTTTAAAAATCAGGGCCTATATTCGTGTGTATGACCTGCAAAACTGTATTTTAGGTCCTGAACATTTTGTTGCCCACTTATGCAAATTTCTGCGGCTCACGCAAAGAAACAGAACATTTCAGAGACTCCCTTCAGACTAATGTTTACCATCTAATGTTCAACAACTGCAGCCCTGTCAGATCCTGGTTTTAGAATGAAGACTAATCATGACCCGGTACCAGGGCACTGACGGATGTGCAGGTAGAGTCTGAGCTAACATGGCAGCGTGTGAAAGCTCAGCAGCACATACTGCCATCATTAATGACCCTTTTCTGTCCCGCCGCATGTCTCGGGCAGGACTCGGCTCCCTGTTTTCTGGTCCTGACCTCTCTGGGATCTCAGACGAGCCCCTCCGGGTGTCGAGCGTCCGTCACGCCACCACCTTGGAACTCAGCGAAGAAGGTGTCGAAGCGTCGGCTACAACTGTCGTGACCACCACGCGCTCCATCTCCCACTTCTCTGTCAACTCCCCATTCCTCTTCGCCCTCATCGGCGACGAGTCTCTGGTCCCCCTCTTCATGGGCGTGGTCACAAACCCCGCCCCCAACAATGACCCCATGCTCAACGACGACCCCCACGGCAACAGCACGATGAACGACCAGCCTGCGACGGAGGCCGACAGGAAGAGAGGCGCCGGCGTGGACCACAGCAACAAGCTGCCAGCAAAGGGCAGCAGCGTGACGTCCTGCAGCGCCCCCGATGGTGACAAGAAGCCACTGCAGCAGGTCGGTGGACCAGAGGGCGACCAGGAGAAACATCAGACACAAGGAGACGAACCTCGGTCCATACGAGACAACTCGGTACCAGCCTGAGGCCGTCGGCTGAATCTGATTACAGTCCTGACACGATTTCACGTCTTTTAGGTAAAAACCGGTAAACTAAAGACTGGACTCCAAGTTCTGCTTTCTAACTTCACTTGTTTGATCGTTTTTGACTCTTTAAGAAAAAAAAAAAAACATTTCCAAAACACTTGATGTGAAGGACTCCTCTGTTGTCCATCACAAGATAAAAACCATCCTGCCATCACAAAGGTTTATTTTTTTATGTTTTACACTTATTGCTTTTTTAGGCATGAGGTTTGGATGTGATTAAATGTAAAGGAATAAAAATCATTTAAATCATTTTGGTCTGAACTGGAACCAGATGTGAAATAAAAGTCTGAAAAGGTTCAACTTTGGAAAGAAGTTTATTTTTCTTGGTACTAAAATAAAGATGAAGTTACAGCTTTTTTTTAAAACAAAACTTTTGATATGAAACAGACTGAAGGTGAAGTGAAAACATCTGAGAGCTGATTGGTTTACATGTTCACCCAAGTCTTCAAACTTTCAAATAAACTGCAGATTTTTATTGAATTCAGGATTTTGTGGTTATTTCACACAGATTGTGTTGATTTCAGCTCCTGACAGACATTAATCAGTAAACTGTGAGTTTCTTTATGAAGAAGATTTAAAAGCATTAAATGAAACAAACAGGAATCATGAAGCCAGCCGACCTTCAAGGAATGCGTGTCGCCCGCCGCAGCTTTACTTCACATTTTCTTCTTCTGCTGCCATAAAACCACCTCAGAGAGAGAGAAGAAGAAGAAAAAAGGTTTTTAGTTTTATTTTTTAACTCTGCAGCTTCTGTCCACCAGGCGCGCTCCCGCGCTTCGTGCGCGCGCAGCTCCGCGGCTCGGCTCGGTTCGGGAGGGGAGGGGCGGGGCGGGGGGGGCCAGTAGCAGGAGCACAACAGATG
>NC_051442.1:220090-228450 GCF_001649575.2 Kryptolebias marmoratus
TGGTTCTGATGGGTCTGATGGTTCTGTTGGTTCTGATGGTTCTGCTTTTCGGTCCAGAGAAGAAGTCTGAGTGGACCAGCAGCCGGTTTCTGATGTTCTGATGGTTCTGTTGGTTCTGATGGTTCTGTTGGTTCTGATGGGTCTGATGGTTCTGTTGGTTCTGATGGTTCTGTTGGTTCTGATGGGTCTGATGGTTCTGTTGGTTCTGATGGTTCTGTTGGTTCTGATGGGTCTGATGGTTCTGATGGGTCTGATGGTTCTGTTGGTTCTGATGGTTCTGCTTTTCGGTCCAGAGAAGAAGTCTGAGTGGACCAGCAGCCGGTTTCTGATGTTCTGATGGGTCTGCTGGTTCTGCTGGTTCTGAAGGTTCCGATGTTCTGCAGGTTCTGTATAAAATGAACATCTAAACGTTTTAAAGTTCTGTCTTTGTTCGGGTTAAAGGAAACCGTCTGACAGCAAAGATCCACTCAGACTTCAGTCCTGATCTTTAGGATTCATCTCATCCTGTCGAATTCATGAAGATAAAATCTGAAACCTGGAGTCGGTGGAGAAACACCTGCTGGTTGTTCCAGCAGATTCACCCTGAAGGTCAGACCGTGCAGTGCACAACATGGCAGCTTGACTCGGGTTCATCTGAAGGAACCAGAAGACTTCTGGACCAGAACCAGACCAGAGGACAGATGTTTACCCAGAATGCACTGCAGCTGTCAGCACGGTGGTGGAGGGCTGATGGTTTGGGCTGATTCTGGAGTCAGATGTGAGGCCATCTGTCCAACAAACAGGACAATGATCCCAACCAGAACCAGAACCAGAACCTCAGAGAGCTGAGCAGAAACCAATGATGGAAAGAAGAGTGGGCCACAACTCCTCCACAACCAGGAACCCACTGAGAGTTATAAATTACTCTGACTTTATGATTGTAAAGTAAAATATTGTGACGACTTTGTTTTTTTTTATAGTTTAGCTGAATTTAAAAAACATCAAAAACATCAAATGTACTTTTAAAGTTTTTTGTTTTTCAGAGCTCAGAGCTTTTCAGAGCTCAGATGTTTTTCAGAGCTCTGAAGAAAGAAGTTCAGAGTTTCAGTCAGCGTCAAGAAAAAAGCTGCTGGACGACATCGTCTGGGTTTTCCATCGAGTGTGTGTGTGTGTGTGTGTCTGTGTGCGACTGGGTGTGTGGTTGAGGTTTTTTTAAAGACCAGGAGAAGATCCAGATGTGTGGAGAACAAAAGCATCATTATGTGGGATGTTTAAATGAAACCAGACTCAGGCAAACCGTGGTGACCAGGACTTAAACTCAGGCTGCTCTGATTGGCTTGTTCTGTGGCGTTTCTGTTTGAATATTCTTTGGCTCAGACCATCATCACCATCTCTGCATTTAAAAACCAACAGTCTGAAGGTTTTCATCTGCCTCTGTGACATGAAAACTGTTAGACTTTAAACTTTTAACTTTTAATTAAAGCCGTCAGTTCAGCAGCACCGAAGCGTCTGGGTGAATATTCAGGTAAACATTTCTGTCCCGAGAACTAAACCAGAGAAATTATACAGAAACACATGGCCTCCAGTCAGCCATTGTCACAGGACTCTGACCCCGGTCCTGTTTGGACCCGGTCCTGTTTGAACCCGGTCCTGTTGGAGCTCTAAACCCGGTCCTGTTTGGACTCTAAACCCGGTCCTGTTAGGAGCTCTAAACCCGGTCCTGTTAGGAGCTCTAAACCCGGTCCTGTTAGGAGCTCTAAACCCGGTCCTGTTGGAGCTCTAAACCCGGTCCTGTTGGAGCTCTAAACCCGGTCCTGTTGGAGCTCTAAACCCGGTCCTGTTGGAGCTCTAAACCCGGTCCTGTTTGGACTCTAAACCCGGTCCTGATTGGACCCGGTCTTGTTGGAGCTCTAAAAGCTAAAAGCAACATTTAGAACAGGAACAATCTGAAAACTGATGTTTTTCTTTGTCAGTTTCAGGATGAAGAGAACAACATTCCTGCTGGTGTTTGCAGCCGCCCTGAGCTGCTGCTGGGCTCAGGTAACGTTTGATTGGCTCCTGCTCTCATAAATAATGCTTCAAACGTTCCTCTTCAGGTTCTGCTGAACAAGGAGAACACAGCTGGGGTTCAGGTTTAGACGGGTGGAGCTCGGGTTTCAGTTCCAGATCTGGACAAATGAAGGGATTAGTTTAACCAGCTGCAGGGTGTAGATTATAAAATCTCTCCACCATCTTTAAACTCGGGTTAAACACTCGGTGCGGCTGTTCTTCTTCTTTTAGCTGCTCCGTTCTGTCGGGGTCGCCACAGGAAGTGAAGACTGGATGTCCTTCCTGACTCAACCTGGGGTTGAACCTGCAACCTCAGGATGAGCAGACGCCGGCCACCCCAAAATTTAACCTAAACATATCCAGTTTGGTTCCTGGTTCCACCAGCAGGGAACCGCAGACTGGAACTGGGATGAGGGTTCCAGAGGAGAACCTAGAAGTCCAGAAGGCTCATCAGAAGTCTGTCTGTAGGCGGCGTCTTTAATCCTGGACCAGCAGGATGTCGTCTGCGTAAAACTTTAGCTTCTATGGACAGAATTCAGCTGTTGTTGCTGAAGGTTTACGGCTGTCAGAGGATTCAAAAGGATTTATAAGAACAAAAAACATGTTTTATTTAAAATCTTCACAAGGTTCCAGTTTCTGGACACCAGATTTGTACCGTGATGGATTCATTTGGTAAGAAAATATAACTTTCTGCCTCCAGAAATGTAAAACTTAATATCAAACATCCCTGAACTAAACTTTTTAATATCCTTATTCTTTTGAATAAGTTTACTTAATCCATTTAAATTTGATGTGTTTCCCCACCAACCGATCACAGCAACACTCCACAGTCGGTACTTTTGTCCAGCAGCCCGTTGAACTAAAACAACCCATGTGAAGTATTTATTGGGCTGCAGAGTTTACTCTCATTACAGCAGACCACTTGGACTGGGCTGCACGTCCAGAACTGTTGGGAAAGACTGAAGACAAATGCAAAAATATCCATAAAAAGTGTTTTTTTTTTCAGTTCTGGAGCTTTATCAGGATCTGTCACGGTCAGATTGTTTTGTATGAAGATTTGAAAACAAAGATAAAATGCAGATCTGATGGTTGAATTGAAATACTTTCAGTGAAACTGTTTGATTTGACAGGATTCCATGAGTTTATAGAAGACTTTCCTCCAGAAAAAACACGAAACCTGAAACCGGAGCTGGACAGAAATGAGACGTTTCAGCAGTTTTGGTTTCCAGATGTTTTGATTTGTTTTCTCTCGGTCTGTCTGAAGCAGGAGACGGGAAACGAGGAGGTGGTTGAGGAGGAGGAACATGTGGAGCTCTTCACCACACCGACCACCAAGATGGCGGCTGCCACCTCAGACTTCGGCTACAACCTCTTCCGCACTCTGTCGAGCCGCGAAGCTGCCGCCAACATCTTCCTGTCGCCCATCAGCGTGTCTGCGGCTCTGACCCAGCTGTCCATGGGTGAAGACACAAACTCACAAACTCACCGTAACCACCGAGTGGTGACGGCGCTCTCATGTTTCTGCCTAAAAATCTGTTAAATTTGTTCATTCACTGATTCACTGGGTTACTTTGAAAGGAGTTCTATAATGACTCAGTAATTTATGTAGGTCTTAAATGTGGATGATAAAGAGTCTTAAAGTGACCCCAGCTGACTTGTCACCTCCTGTCCTGCAGGGGGCTCTCAGAGGGCTCAGAGTCAGCTGTACCGAGCCCTGAGGTACCACACCCTGCAGGACCCCCAGCTCCTCAACACCCTGAAGGACCTGCTGGCTGCGGTGAAGACGTCGGGGAAAGGTCTGAGCACCGCCGCTCGCCTCTATGTGGCTCGACGTGAGTTCAGTCATCTTTAAAACATGTAATCTGCTGTGAAAGCGTACGTGTGGAAGGGACTCATCCGATGGTCGGGTTCACAGGACTCCGTCTGAAGCAGGACTTCTTCAAGCTGGTGGAGCAGCAGTATAATGTCCGCCCTAAAGCCTTAATGGGAGGAGCTAAAGACCTGAAAGAAATCAACGACTGGGTGTCTCAGCAGACAGGAAGGAAGGTTCAGCAGTTCCTGTCCAAACCTCTGCCCCGCACCGCCGGGGTTAATGCTGTGAGCGCCTCCTACTTTAAAGGTATCGTCTGTTCTCCGTGTGGAAGAAAAGAACTGGTTTATTGTTGGTGAACCGGTTCCTTTCCTGCAGAAACTTGGTTTATAAAATCTGGTATTAGAAAGATGTTACTAAATTATAGACCAAAAGAATCGACTGCATCATCCAAACATGGAAATAAATCGTTAACCCGAACAAAACGAGATGGAACCATCCATCCATTTTCTTTACCCACTTGTCCATGCAGGGCTGGTGCCTTCACCCTGAGGTCCCTGTGTCAGAGACCGGGGGACACCTGGACAGGTCGCAAGTCCATCACAGGGACACGCAGATAACTATAAACATCCTCACTCTAACCTGCAGGTTTCTGTTCTGTCAGATCATCAGATCCTCGTTATTCTCATTCCGTTTACAGAAGCTGAAAGAGTCCCGTACGGTTAGTTTTTATCACTTCCTCCCCAAGTTAGGAGGAGGTAATTTGCACATCTGCTGCCTTCTTTGGATGTGGTAAACCTGATTTCTGTTACCTGAGCTCACATTAGGGTCAGCAGGAGCAAACTAAAAAAACAAAAACTGATAAATCTCACTGATCATGGCGGCGACTGATTCTGAAGTGTTAAAGTTTAACGGTTCAGATCTGCAGTAAAAGGACTCTCAGTGGAAAAGTTCAGGACCTGAACGTCAGCTTTCTTCCAACAGGGAAGTGGGTGACTCGCTTCAGTCAGAGCGGAGGTCTGGAGAACTTCCAGGTGGACGGAGGGGCGCCAGTCCAGATTCCCATGATGCAACAGGATAACTACCCAGTGAAGATGGGGGTGGACTCAGACCTGCGCTGCACGGTGGGTGTTGGGACCAACGGTGGGTGTTGGGACCAACACCCAGACTCTGTAAACGTTGCTTCTCCTCCTGCAGATCGCTCAGATCCAGATGCAAAACGACATCAGCATGTTCGTCTTCCTGCCTGAAGAAGTGACGACCAACACGTCTCTGCTGGAGGAGAGTCTGACAGCCGAGTTTGTTCAGGACCTGTCCATGGCGCTCCAACCTGCCCAGGTGTCCCTGACGCTGCCTGTCCTGAGGCTCAGCTACTCCACAGACCTGCTGCCGCTGCTCGGGGACCTCGGTGAGCCGAAAGTATTCATTCAACTCAAGCAGGCCTCGAGGGCCGCTGTCCTGGGAGTTTTAGGTGTTTCTGCTCCAACACACATGATTCAGATGGTTTAATGACCTCCTCACCAAATCATCAGGTTCTCCAGGAGCATGGCAACAAGTCAGCCATTTAAAGCAGGAACATGTCTAAAACCTGCAGGAGAGCGGCCCCCGAGGAACAGAGTCTGACACCTGTGGTCTAAAGGCAGGGCGATGTATCGAGCATATTAGAGATACTGAGTTTTATCTGTCTGCGTGTAATTCCCTTTCAGCTCACTGCCCCTCCCGTCCTGCAGACCTTATCAGCTCAGCTCGATTTGAAATAACAGAAAGTTAGTTTGTTCCTGTTGGGATGGTTGGGAGGTGGAGCTGTTGGGACCATCTGATGCTACCTGAGAACGTTGTTGGTTCTTCTCTTCATGCACCGTGCCCTTCCTCCTCCTCCTCTTCCTCTCTGTAGGTCTCTCTGAGTGGCTGGAGAACCCAGAACTGGAGAAGGTCTCGAACCAGCCCGCCAAGCTCACCAGCGTCAACCACAAAGTTGTGATGGAGACCGCCCCCGAGGGTAACCAGTACCCCAGCTCCCCCTCGACGCCCTCCCACCTGACGTACCGAGTGGACCGGCCCTTCGTCTACCTGATCCGGGACGAACCATCAGGGGCGCTGCTGTTCATCGGCAAGGTGGTCAACCCCAAGGACCTGACAATATAACACACATGTACACAACATACACACTCTTAGCAGGTCCTAGGAGGGATTTCAGCTGCTTGTGATGGCGGAGAGGTTTGGGTTTATTTTTCATGTTGAAACACGGTTTGAAACTAATCCAACAGAATACTCAAACAAGAAATGCTTCATAAGAAATCAAATATTGTCACTTGTTTTAAAAATCAATAAACATGACAATAAAATCAGGGGAGTCTCTTGTTTCTGCCAGCTGAGGTCTACGGTTCAGAGGTCCTGATCCAAACCAGTTTACTTCCAAGGAGCCAAACTGGTTTCAGGTTCTCAGGAGTTTCAGAAGAAGGTTTCTGCTCTGTCACCATTAATATTTCACTTATCTTTCTGCCCTCGTATGTGAGGACGGTGGCCGTGGATCCTTTTGGTTCTGAGAGTTGGGTCAGTCAGAGAAGTTCGGATATCTGGGAGTTCAGTTCCTGAGAGACAGTCGGATGGAGCAGGAGGAGGACTGACTCAGAACCTTAAAAAGACAGAACATTTGGGTCATAGAACCAGTAAGAACACAACAACAACTAGAATCCTGAAATGTTTTTCCAGCCACAGCTCTGACAGATAATTACAGGACCTTCTGCTTGATTTGTTGCTGAAGATTTAGGAGCTCAGAGTGGCGCTGAGAGACGATCCAAAGATCAGAACCGTGGGAGAGAATTCAGCCATATTTCATCAACAAATGGGAGCCAGATGTGGGAATCCAAGGAGAGAGTAAATTTATAACGTGTTCCGAAGAAGCTCGCCAACACCACATTTTTACATGAGGCCAACTTTCAGCGAGTGGAAAATAAAACTCCTGAGAAGCGAACATTAAGGTAGGTGAGGACACATCTGCAGGAGGAACGCAGCTCGGTCTTAATGAGGCAGCAGGAATCAGGAACCCGGTCCAACGAAGACGTCCGTCTCAGATCGGCCTTAAAGGGCATTTAGGACGACAGAGATTCAGCTAAATGTTGCATGAATACAGGAAGAGATTTCAAATGTATGAGAAACATGGGGAGCAGTTAGATGTGACCAACGGGCATGGCGGGAATCAAACCTGCAGCTTTCCTGTCCCGAGTCAGCCGCCCTACCACTGTTCCAATATTTAGTTTCTTCAACTATCATGATAAATGTAAATATCCTGCTGCTCGTTCAGGTTCTGGGTGCAGCTGACTGACAGATCTTCGTCCACCAGGGGGCGATAAACTCTCAGTAACTGGAACAGTTTCTCATTTAGAGATTTAATAAATCATCAGATACTGAATGTGGTTTTATTAAAGTTTAAGTTTTTCAGGGTAAATGTTTGTAGATTTAAACGAAACCAGTAAAAGAACAGAAACATTTGTCTTCATGCTCTGATCTGCAGGTTTAGTCAACGTCTGCAGAAAAAACATCTTATTTCCTTTTGTCTTGTGTTTTTCTGTTGAAACTGACTTTTAGACTAAAAGTGTTTCCTGTTTGTGCAACGCATCTGTTCTCAGTTATCTGTCCGATGAACCTGAAGTTGTTCGGACTGAACTCAGTCTGCTTCCTTGGAGAGAACTTTTACTAACAGGCTTTTATAAAGTCTGAGACCTGAGATGACTTCTGCTGTGGCTGAATAAATAAACTGAATTAAATGTAACTGAATTGGGTTTTTTAGTGAAGTTGGTCCAAACATCTGCATCACATCCCTTAGGTTCAAACATTCAGCTCGTCTTTAAAAGGAAAAACTTGTCCTTTCAGATTTTAGACCAATTTCAGAGAAAATTGTCCTTTTTTCCCCAGCTTCAGATGTCTCTGGATGGAAAAGCAGATCTGCGTCAGGTTCTTATCAGGTTCTTAAAGCTCTGAAGCAGCTGTGTCAGTTCAGACGGGCTCTCAGGTGAGTGTTACCTGTCTGAACCTGCTGAACAGATGGAGGAGTTGGAACTCGTTTGTTTTCTGCAGAGAAAAGTTCAGGAATGTTGGACCTGAGAGTTGGAATGAAGAGTTAGCAGGAAGAACGGCTTCAGGACATCCTACTGCGGGGAAATAAACTGTAAGATGGTTCTGATCCGGTAAAGATCCGGTCAGGACCTGCAGGGACGGATCAACACGAAGGCTGAAAGTAAAATGATTTAATTTCACAACATTTACAACAAAATCAGATCAAACAGCAACAAAACAAACTTATCATCGGGTCCAAAAGGAGCTGGAACTCTGCTGCAGCTGGAGGTGAAAGGTCAACAAATAAAAACTGCTGAAACAGCTGCTGAATCTGTGCTAAAACAGCTGCTGAATCTCTGCAGAAACAGCTGCTGAATCTGTGCCGAAACAGCTGCTGAATATGTGCTAAAACAGCTGCTGAATCTCTGCAGAAACAGCTGCTGAATCTCTGCAGAAACAGCTGCTG
>NC_051442.1:231006-233825 GCF_001649575.2 Kryptolebias marmoratus
TGCAGAAACAGCTGCAGAAACAGCTGCTGAATCTGTGCTGAAACAGCTGCTGAATCTGTGCTGAAACAGCTGCAGAAATAGCTGCTGGAAAATGAAATGTTTTTCACTTTTAATCAGTTTTTATAAAAAGTTTCAGCTTAAAAATAATTTGCTACATGATTCAACAAATTTGGTTTGCTGCTGAACCTAAAGGTCAAAGGTCAGGGGTATCAGACGGAGTCCTGCAGGGAGTTTGGAACCGAGGAGTTCACGTTCTGCAGGTTCTAAAGCTGTTCTGATCTGAAAACAGAAGATGGACGAGGACCGTCAAGCTTCTCGCAGAACCCAAAAACTAAAAGCAGTAAAAACCGCAGCAATCAGCTGCCTGAAAATCTGCAAACATCTGCATGAAGGCAGCAGTTTCAGGCGTTCACAGTGAAAAAACACAGAAACCGTCTGAGACCTTAAATCTGCTCCTCAAAGAAAAAACACTTAAAAAATAGATTTAAAGTTTCACAAGATTTTTCTTTTCTAAAATGTTCACAACAAAATGTAACTCAGCAAACATCACCTCAACACAAACATGGACTCACTGACGCTGTCAGAAACTAAACTTTGTATAAAAATAATCTGACTTTTTATGTTAAACAGACACAAGTTGAAATTTCAAAGAAGTTTTAAAGTTTCAGTGGATTCAGAAAAATCTTCACAGGAATCAAACTTCGTCCTGACAGAATCTGTCTCCGTTCGGATGGAATCATTTTGTTCCCGTCGTTCATCTTCTTGTCTTCGTCGCTTCATTACAGAGCAGGAAACAGATTTCTGTCAAATTAAGACCCAAGACAAAAGTTTCAGGACCAAAAACAAGAAGAAAACGTTTCGGAGAAGCTGCTTCTAATGTTTGTCTTTGTGCCGGAGGACGCAGGTTCGTCTCCAACAGCTGGGGACAGTTTCTCAGTTTCTGAGCTGCAAGTTTGGATGGAAGAGTTCCATGTCTGAACCACCTGGGTCAGCTGGGGTCAGCTGGGGTCACCTGGGGTCAGCTGGGTCAGCTGGGGTCAGCTGGGGTCACCTGGGTCTGCTGGGTCACCTAAATCTTCTGAACCACCTGGGTCAGCTGGGTCTGCTGGGGTCTGCTGGGGTCAGCTGGGGTCACCTGGGGTCAGCTGGAGTCAGCTGGGGTCAGCCGGGGTCAGCTGGGGTCACCTGGATCTCCCGGGGTTAACTGGGTGACCTTGATCTCCTGGATCACCTGGATGGCCTGGGATCACATGGATCTCCGGGGATCTCCTGGACAAAGCTGAAAATCCTGTTTGGTCAAAGAACCCCAGGCGGAAGTTGTTTCTCTGAGTTCAGACCTCTGTCTGTTCTTTGTGAGCTCATCTTGGTTCCGCTCAGAGATTCTTCTTGTAGCTGAAGAAAAAATCTAATAAATCAGATAAAATGTTTCTTGTGTTTGTTCGTGTTCTTCCTTGTAGCACAGAATCTGGACCCTGAGGGTCCATAAGAAGTTTGTTTATCGTCACATTGGTCTCTATAAACATGTTGATAATGTTCATGTATAAAATTCACAGGGTTATGTTTACATGTTGAGTACTGGATACAGAAAGATATAATGTTTGCCTCCTTTAGCAGGCAGCTTGGTTCTGTTGCTCCGCCTCCTCAGGTCTTCACGCCGTTCGCTTCTTTTTCCTGTGTATTCCGCTCCGCCACCAGCTGGTACGGTCCTCTCCTGTTCCGTTCACAAGTCCTGGCTCTCCTCCGAAGGACGATGATGGTCAGCAGGAAGCACAGCAGGCCTCCGCAGACGAAGACCACCATCAAGCCCAGAAACCTGCAAACAGACGTTCAGATCGTCAGCTGCAGAGCTCTGCTGAGGTCAGGAGCAGAAGTGAGTAACTTCCTGTAAGCAAAGGTCCAACAGGAAGCTGGGACTCATAAGAGTGTCACAGTGACACAGTGAAGTCATCGTTTTCCTGAGGAACTCTGAAAGATTCGACTCGAGTGACTCAGGTTTCAACTAAATCTGATCCCATTCAGATCTGCTCTCAGATCAGTTTTAGGAGCCTAAATAAAAAGATGATTAGGATCTGGGCTTTCTGAGTTATGTTTTGGTTTTCAGCCTCCTCACCTGAGTCCAGGTCCTCCTCAGGCCCAGCCCGTATTCTGCTCCACTGCTTCTCCTTGTGATCTCCTCAGTTTCCTGCTTCTAAGTTGTTTTATTTAATAAATCAGTTGTTTTTATTTATTTGGAGCTCTTTGTGTCAGTCTTTATTCTGGGTCCAATCCACCATCTGACCCTCTGAACCCAAGAAGAATCATCCTCAGCTTCTCTCCACAGTGGAACATCTACCTCCATCTCACCAACTGTCTGCAGATCCTCCTCCACCACATCCTCCTCTCCAGACTCTCTTCCACCTGCGCCCTACTCTCCCTACAGATGTGCTGTCTGCTAACGTCCACCATGGACCCCTGAGGAGCATTTTCTGAGCATGAACCCATCCTGCTGCTGAGGCCTGGTCTCTCAGATGGAGGCCTCAGCAGCAGGACGTCGGGTGAAACAGGAAGTCACAGCTCGCTCCTCACTGCTTCTGATTGGGTCAAATATAAGGAGTCAGAAGGAGCCAATCAGAGAGGAGCTGGGCGGTCTGAGGACCGTAATAAATCCAGTCTGAGCAGAGAGACGAGGATTAGTTCCTGGAAGGAACCAGGAAGTCTGTTGGTGATTTAAGTTGTGTCCAAACAAGACTTGGATGTTTAACATGAGGCTGGAACTGAGCCTCTGCCTGAAGGCAAAACCATGGTTCCACTTTGTTTTAACCACATTTAACTAGTTTCTA
>NC_051442.1:233925-252165 GCF_001649575.2 Kryptolebias marmoratus
GTCCCAGTCGTGGAAGGGGCTCTCCATTGACTCTTTGATATCGAAAAGAGAATCACGATTATAAGTCCTTATTGCACTCACACAGACGTTGTCCATCAAAGTTGATATGACAGCAAACATAAGCAGACAAATAGCAAAAAAGCAACATTTTAGCAGGCGAGCGGCAGCCTGAACACACACAGGCGCCATCTTGTTGCCTGATTAACGTTCAGATTAACGTCCCGCCTGATGCCAGGAAGACGTTTCTTTCTGCAGATTTCTTCCCATCGTGATGAAACTCTCGGCTCGTCAGGCAGGAGACAGAAACAGAAGAACAGACTCTTACTTTTGAGGAACTGAAGGAAGGAGACTTCCTGGACCGGGTCTGCCCTCCTGGTGTCCGGTCTGTCCTCCACATCGTCTGCATTGTTCTGCGAACAGGAAGACAACATCACGTGTTGGTCCTGAAACCTCTGTGTGTCGGAGCTGAGGATTCTGGGAAAGCTGACAGGAACGACGAGGATCCGGCTTTTTGTTTCTCTTCTTACATAAAAGATGAAACATCTCAGATGTGAAGATGAAGTAAAATAAAGAGAACCTTAAAGTGAAGCTGATAAATCTGTTTTCTTTTTGTTTTCCTGTTTCAGTTCTTGTTTGTGGAACAAACTCAGCAAACAGTTTAAAAGCAGAACTTCCTAATTATAACCCAGAGGGGCCCAGATCCACAGCTGGAGGTCAAACTGCAGTTTCTGCACGCATGTTTATTCAGGCTGAGGTTCTGTTAATGAGCGTCACAAAGATCTGCTTCAGATACCGGCCAGAAGTTTCCCAACAGCGTTCCTTCAGTCCAGGTTTCATCTCCCTAAGCCTCGGTTTTTACTTTCGCTTTAAAATCAGGACAAAGTTTAGAAAAATGTCTCTCTGCTCTGTTTGTATAAACCATAAAAATCAGCTGAAACAGCTTCCAACAGTTAGTTTCCCTTCAGGATGAAGAACTCGCCTCATTTAACTGAAAGAGAAAACATCTGCAGAGTTTAAACTTTCATTCTTACTAAACTTAAACTTGAGCAGCAGGGGAGGAGGAGGAGGGTTAAAGTCTTCATCAGATCTGGTTTCACGGCCCTCCTTGTTACTGAACACCAAACCTGAACCCTCCTTATCCTTCAGGAACAGGAAACATTAAACTCTGCTCTGAGGAGCGGCGATGGAAAACAGTCCAACTGGTTTTAAGATTTAAACGGCAGAAATGAGACAGATTAGGACCGTCCTGATCTCAGAGAAGCTCAGCTCAGAGTTTTTACAGCAGGTCAGAGTCGTAACGACGTGTTTGAAACATCTGAGGAAGAACTCTTCTTCCTCCTGACAGTCGAACACATCCTGCAACTATCAGTCCTGTTGGTTCCACTGACTTTCAGCTGGTCCCTCTTCAGGGCTCTCCACAGAGAGTCCTGCTCCATCTAACCCTGTCCTCTGTGTCCTCCATGTCCTCTATAACTGCTATCCTTCTGTCCCTCCTCTGGACACGTCCAAACTGTCTCAGTCTGTCCTCTAACTGCATCCATATCTGTCCTCTTTGTCTCTAACATCCTTCTGTCCCTCTGGACATGTCCAAACCGTCTCAGTCAGCCTTTGCCTGTCATCGTTCCTACGTTTAGAGCTGCTACCCTCAGTCCTGCACTCGTCTGTCCTCTTGTCCCCCTGTCTCCTGGTCTTTCGTGGTCCACTAACAGCAGCGCCGGTGGCGGTCGTTGTGAACCGGGCCTCGACCGGTCCGGTTCAGTGTCGGTTGAATGAACTCCCATGTAAGTTTTGGCAGAAGTGTTTTCTGCCGGATGGCCTTCCTGACACAACCCTGCCCATTTACCCGGGCCTGGTACCAGAACCAGAGACACACCGTCTCCCTGGTGGCTGGTTTTGGGAACTGATTTAACGATCTTAGAGTTCAACACAGAGTTCCTAAAACATCCGTTTTCTTTAGAATATGAAGCTCAGAGAACCGGAGAACGGGGGATGAAGGCTCTCCTTCGGCCTCACCTCTTTGGGCATCTCTCTGGGGAAGAAGAAGTACGGCAGAGCAGTGAGGAAGAGGAGACAGGAAGCCACCAGGAAGCCGAGCCACCAGGCCCCGACCCAGCGGAGGTCCGTCTGCTTCAACTCGATCCCCTCTGGAGAATGATCAAATAAACAAAACAAACTTTATCAGCTGGATTTCATGGTAGATATAAGAAACAACATCAGTGACTCTTCCCACTTTCAGATGATCTTCCTGTTTGCTGAAACATTCCTGAGGACCTGCAGGTTTATCCGAGTTCACTGCGACAAACAGACTGCTTGTTGGGACACGACTCACCTGACAGCTTTAGATTAATGTTTGTTTTTATCTGAAACTGAGAGCCCTTCCAGTAAAACTCAAACACGGGGAGACGATAGTTCTTCAGACGCCAGGAACAACAAGAACATGGCATGAAGAACATCTCAGAGGCGGAACGAAGGCCTCTTATCTCTGAACATTCATCAGATACGACACTAAAACACTCATTAGAGAACGTTTCCCAACAACAAATCACTTTCTCTGGAACAACAATCTCATCTTCCGTCTGCTTCGTTTCCGTGTCGTATTGAGATCCACGGCTGTCAGAACATCCCAACATTTCCTCCGTTCGTTCCTGATCCTCTGATCTACAGCAGGCTCCTGAAACGTCACATTTACCTCACATGTAATAAAAGTTACAATAACTCCTGCTGGCGTGGCGGAAAGGTTGCAGACATGTCTGAACGAAGTGTACGAACATCACAGATGAGACATTTAATCAACCGTTTCTCCCCTCTGTTGGTTCATCTTTGTAACGGTCAGCGCTAAACGAGCTGCTAGATTTCATTTTGACTGTTATAATTCTTTAGATCTTCTCCAGAACCAGAACTTTCAGACATCTCTGAATCAGCAGTTGGGTCAAATATCGATCCGGCTGATCTGAAGTCAGCTCCGCCTCGGTTCAAAGCAACAGACGTTGAAACTCAACAGGTATTTCTTGCTCCTTTCACTCGTTTAATTGTTTACCATTTTTTTGAATGCGTCATCAGGAATCACTGATATTCAGCCAAAAGATGTTCTGATGCCTGAATCATCTAATGAGGTTCTCACGGTCACCGTTTCCACAATTCAAGGAGAACCGACAAACCTTCAGGGCGGAAAATCTTCCAACACAAACCAGAAACAAACTCAGTCAACTTATCCTAATGCTTCAGCACGTTTTCATTTCTTGGTTAAAGTTGATCGTTTTACTCCCCGAAGCACAATTCTTCTTATTAATTTGAGTTATTTAATATTAGAAGGCTCACTTCATGTTGACAGATTAAATTCAATTTTATAATTAACTTAAAACAATTATGAAGTTTGTTTAAGACAAACAGAAGCTGCAGAAACAAGTTTTCTGTCATTTTATTTACAATCTGTTGTAAACACTCTGACAAACGTCTGACCAACTCTTTCACAATAAAATTCTGTGTCACAGACTCAACAATGTGAACCTGAGTGAGAAGATAAGCTGATAATCCTCCACCTGGACCCGTCTGTTTCCTGTCCTCAAACCCGAGCCCGGTTCTGGTTCTGGTTTCTTTTTGTTCAAAGAGTTTTTTCTTCCCACTGTCACCAACGAGCTGCTTGGGATGGGAGACTCAGATTAAAAACACTTTATAAGAGATCTGTGGAGACTTTGTGCTGATTTAATACAACAAACATGAAGACGTTTCTCCCGTGTTTTTTGGCTGTAAACTGTTGGTCAGCCCACAGACACCAGAGAATAACTTCTGATTGTTTTTAAAAAAACAACAACCAGATAAGAATGAAGGAGAACTCCTGACCAAGTAAATCAGAATAATTCCCTTCCAGTGGCTCATCTCCTCTGTGGTTGTTTTTAGCTCATAAAAACTGTTTTATAATGTTGATCAAACCTTTGAACTGAACTGTGTCCTGATGTCGTAAATGCGTGTAAGAAGAAAGAAACAGCGTGTTCCAGCAGTGCCTCGCTCACACCCTCGCTGGATATGAGGAAACAGGAGTTTGTTTCAACAAGTCCAATAATCCTGAAGACGTCAACCGGTCTGAAAAGCTTCCACCGTCAGAAAACGTTTCAACGTTTCTCAGGCCGGAGAACGAGCTTTTACCTGCAGACACACCTGACGTACACCTGCTCCTCTGATCGACACGTTACAGCAGGGGTCTCCATCCTGGTCCTCAGGGTCTCCGTCCTGCAGGTGTTACCTGTTTTTCTGCTCCAACACACCTGATTCATGGTTAAATCCCCTCTTCATGTTCTGCAGAAGCCTGTTAATCATCATTGATTCAGATCAGGTGTGTTGGAGCAGGAAACAGGTAAAACCTGCAGGATGGAGGCCCTGAGGACCAGGACTGGAGACCACTGTGTTACAGTAACTGAACTGGACCTATTTTAACAGATCGAACAGCCTTTCACCAGTTCCATGTGCTTTAAATACGGACAGAACCAAACCTGATCAGTAACTCAGAAACATCCGAACACTGATGTTTATTTTATGGAAAACTTCACTCTGTCAACACCTGTGTTTTGCACCATGTATGGCTCATATATGGCTGTGGAATTGCTCTGTTAAAAATAATAAAAGTAAGTTCTAAAAAAAAAACATCCGAACACAACGAGCTGCTCAGGTTTTACAGTCAGCAGATGTTTGCAGATGTTGGCTAAAAACTGAAAAATGTCCCAAAAAACAACAACTGAAGTTAAATTTAGCTCATTTTAACATTTAACTCAGTTTATATTTACAAACCATGTTGCTTTAGTTTCCTTTTTGTGACTAATTTTATCTTGTAGCTGTTTATTGGCCTTAGTTTGTTGCTGATTTTGTGATTTTTAGCTTCTAATCGGCCCGTTTTGGAAACTCAGTGTCAGCGCTCAGCGTTCTCTCTGCATTTTCTCCTTGTTCTGTTGTAAAATAAAGATAATTTTACGAAGGATCAGAAACTCTGAGGTCAGCAGGATGGGAAGTTTTAGGAAATCTTCTTTAAATCTTTGAGGAAAGTTTTTCTTTTAGATTGAAGGAGTGAGAGGATCTGGGCTTTTTGAGTTATTTTATGATCATGTTGTGTTTTGTTTTCCTGCCACCTTCAGTCAGGACTTTACCTCCTCATCCTCACCTGTTCCTGGTTTATAATCACACACCTGTGTCCAGTTTTACCATCAGCTCCATCAAATATCCTGCTTCATTGTTAGTGTCATCTGTAAGTCTTTCTGCCACGTCAGCGTTTTTACTTTTATAAATAAAAGTGTTTAGTTCTGTCAAACCTTTCAAAGAAGTTTAACTGAACTGAGAAAACTGTTTAAAATAGATTTGACTTTTTGTTCCCATTTCCTGAGGTTTTTCTGTAAAGACTCTTATTCTGAAAGTATGAATCAGTCTGAACAAAGGAGGTTGTCTGAGAACAGCTGTTCTGCATCACATCTCAGCAACAAAACATTTAAACTTTTCTCAGGAAGTGGCTCATCAGTCAGCTGAAACAGGAAGTCCTCCTGCGTCTGAGTCCAGCTGTGGACGTCCGGACGGCGTGTCCTCACCTGTGGACGGCTTGTCGAAGTCGACGTAGAAGCGCAGCATGAAGGAGCTGGTGACGAAGCCGAAGGCCGGGCCGATGGAGGTCACGGCCAGGAGGATTCCTGAAGACAAACATGGAACTGTGAGGAACACTTTCCTGTTCTGATGTTCTGTTAGAACCGGACCTTCACTTCATCCGAGACGCTCCTCGAAGAAGACATGAAGCAGACAAAACGTTCAACCTGTCTGCTGTTTTTATACATAGATCTATCTGATAGATAGATTCAAAATGGCTGCCAACGCTAACACAAACATGGCTGATGTGTGACCCACTGATGGGTGAAACTAACAATGTCTGTTAGTAAAATATCTGAGAAGGTTCTAATGAAAGTTTCTGAAAGCAGCTCCAGTTGATTTTACTGGTTTGTTTTTTATTCAGTTCAGGTTTCCTGTTAGATGCAGGAAACTGATTAAAGTAGGTCAGTTATGCAAGGAGAAGTTACAGTTCTGCTGTTTAAATAAACAAAGACTGGGTTTCAAAGCAGTGGAGCATAAAGGAACATGATTCAGAACGCAGGAACCATCAGATGGATCAGAACCACGGTCCTTCAGCTGTTCTCACTCTCTCAGCTCTCTCTGCAGCCGAACAGCTTTGGACTGTTTCCCTGAACACTTTCACAACAATATAAACGAGCCGGGTTTCCGGTCCAGCCGCTCTTTGTGTTAGCTCCTTTTCAGACTGAAGGAGCGGGGTCAAAGGTCACAAACAGGAAACCCGAGCCGTCAGATTTAAAGGAGAACTGGAGGGCTGAAGTTTGCAGGCACATTTTTAATGAAACCTTCAGAAGCGGCTCAAAGCTGCCGTCTCGTACCGAGGTAGACCGGCGAGTTCTTCGGGCTGGCGTAGTCGTCGATGTAGGAGATGCCGAAGGGCTGGATGGGGACGGCTCCGATGCCCAGCAGCAGCTGACCCAGGATCAGCGGAGGGAGGACTGTCTGCGTGGAGCTCTCCGTCTCATTACACGTCTGATTGGAGGACGAGTTGAGCAGACAGAGACCGGTGCTGATGTCACCGGAAGCTGAGGGGAAACAGGACAGCATGAGGTTCGCTTGGACAACATGATGCTGGTGACCAGAGGTCGTTATGGAAACGTCTTACAGCTGGGCTGGCTGGTGTACTTGTACGGTTCGCTCAGGAAGTGCGGCATCGCCATCAGCAGCGAGGCCAAACAGGCCAGCAGAGCTCCGCCCCCGATGTACCGCGGCCGGTGGACCCGACTGCCGAAGAAACTGATGAAGACGATGAGGGCGGTGTTTCCCACCTGGATGCAGAAACATCCTCCTGTTATCCTCCAGGTCTGACACATCTTCAGCCTCATGGTGTTCACCATATTCAGTTTATTTTATTTATTCAGACAAACAACGGCAGCCACAAGCAGCTGATCTTTACAAGAAGCAATGATTCTGTTATTGTGACACAATGACAGGCAGTAAACCTCATGGTTTCTGTTTTGCTTTTCAAAATAAAATCACAGATTGTTGTTACATTTCCAACTAAACATGATCTGCAGCAGAAACTCAGTGAACCAACATCAATCTGAACCGACCTCGTTGAAGGAGGCAATGATCCCTGACATCTGACTGGAGAGGCCGTAACGTCTCTCGATGGTGGCGATGGAGCTCTTCATGTAGCCCGACACCAACAGCTGCGCCAGCTGCAGCAGACTGTGGCACAGAACGAAGAACTGCGGAGACAAGAAAGATAAGTCAACTGTAACAAACAGACAGAGGAGGTCAGTGAAGGATCTCCTTCCAAGCAGACAGAGGTTCTGTGACTCCTCCCCCTGGAGAGCTGCTGATCCAGACTTTAACAAACTAAAGAATCTCTCAGTTACTGGTTGTGAAGTGAAACCGGACCTTGAGGCTGTTGAAGGGGTTCCAGCGGCGAGCAGCAGCCGGTGTCCTGGCGGGGTCAAAGTTCATGTTGGCTCCCATCGTTTTCACCCAGACTGAAGAGCAGAACCTGAAACCTACAAACACAGAAACATCTGAGTCAGAGGCCACTTCCTGACACCTCCTGAACACAATGTTCCCCTCGCTCCGCCACGTTGTGTAAACTCAGCAGGTTTCTGGGACCACTGACTCGCAGAGACGACCTGTGTGTCGGAGCGGGCCGGACCGGGTCAGACCGGGTCAGCAGGGTCAGGCAGAGGTTAAACTCCCCCTAACAAACAGGAGCTCAGACGTGTTTCAGAACCTCGGAGTTATCTGATTCTAAACACACACACACACACACACACACATTCCCACACTCTGTATGAGTCAGATGAAACGAATTAAATCAGATTTAACTAGATTTACAGGAAGAGCAGAAACCTCAGCCAAGGCCCATTATCACTGTGATGTCATAATGGGACTGATGACATCATCACCATCCTCAACATTTCATGAAAATATCTTTAAAATCTGTTCATTGCTTGTACAGTTATCTTTTGCAAACAAACAAACAACCAAACAAAAACCATAACCTCCTTGGTGGAGGTCAATGAACCTGCTGAGGGTATCCTGCTGGGGTCAAAGGTCAAGCATTTAATATTTGTCAGATCTTCTCAGCCTGAACCAACGTGGTGGACCGGCTGCCTGACGGAGGGATTTTATTGTGAAGGAACAAATGCTGAAAGCAGCTCAGGTTACCATGGTAACTAATGGAAGCCATCAGTGGACCTGTTCAGGTGAAGGCAGTGAACACAGGATGACGTCTGATGAAACATGGAGGAGGACAGACGCCGTCTGGTGTTCAAGGCAAGCTGGTGGTGGACCTGTGCTCCGGCTGACACCGGCCACCGACTCCAGGATCTGTCTTAGACCAGAACCTTTCTCTCATTGGTTCAACCATTGGACCGCTGACCCCCAGCCTCAGGCCTGTCCACCATGTGACCCCTTCAGGTTCTGGTGATCGGACCGGAGGAGTCCACGGTCCATCCTCTGAGTCTCACCGTTCCACTGGCTGTCAATAATTAAACAACAATAATCTTCTGTTTTGACTCTTTCTGATCTGAGCTGTGAAAGGATCTGTTCTGGATCTGATGAGCTCCAAATGTTCTGCTTCTGTTCTCTCTGATCCATGATTCCTCCGCCTGCTGGTGTGGACAGAAGGAGGACAGAGACAAACTGCAGGATCAGCAGGGTTTGGAACAGCGAGCAGAAGCTACAGATGTTTACAGAGGTTTTCTACGAGCAGAGGTTACACAGTCTGTGACACACCACAGGAGGGTTTTCTGTCTCAGTTTCCGAGCATGACGTTTGTGACTAAAAGAAAAGATGCTGAATAAGAGCTGCATCAGTCTGAGGTCAGAGAGGGTTTAAATCAGCTCAGTGTGGTCTGACAGAAACAAGAGTGGATCTTTGTAAAACCTCCACAGATTGTTGAACTAACTGGAACACAAACAGGCAGCAGAATGACAGTTTTCTTATCTGACAGCAGGATGGAGCCGAGCAGCTGCAGGTTCAGATAAACTCACTGCTGGTTCTCTTGGTTCTGCTGGTTTCAGCCTGGAGGAGCAACATGAGGTCCGAGGAAGAAGAAAAACCTGAAACGTCTGAGAGAAATGAAGGAGAACTCACTGTGAAACCTGCAGCTCGCCTCAGATCCGTCAGGACTGCAGCTCAGCTTGAGTCCTCTTCAGTTCTGCTGCTTCTGAGTTCCAGGAGGAAGAGGAGGAGGAGGAGGAGGAGGAGGAGGAGGGACAAGCAGCAGGAAGGGGAGTAATTTAAACCCAGGAAGTGCTGCTCCCACAGATAAGTTTGCTGCTGCAGAAACTTTAGTTTTGGTTGTAAAACTTTATTTTTCTCAGACAAACAGCAGAAACCAGGTGATAAAAACATGAATGATGAAGACCTGATTCAGAGCTTTGACCTGTTTGTGGTTCAGTAAACTTAAATAAACACAAATAAACAAAGTTTGTTTCATGTTTTCAGTCTTTTTATCTCAGGTTTTATATAATCCTGCAGTTTTGTCAGTGATAATCTTTAATTGAACGTCTGACAGATTCAAACTGAAGTTAATTTTTGTATTATTTACCTGACGGTGACTCAAAGCCTCCTGTCGCCTGTTTGCCCTGGGTTTCGTCTCACAGGCTGTGGCAGAAATTCATTTATTATAACTGATGAGGTCAGATAAGAAGAGACAGAACTTTATTTATCTTCAGCAGTTCATTTGTTACATTAGTTTAAACAGCAAATACAGAAAAAACAGTAAAATGAGGCAAAGACAGATACATAAAATAATATAACTTAAAATTACAGCAAACTATATATACAGTATATTAAAGTTACATATATACACATTTATACATATCACAATAATTTGTATTGATATATTTTATTTAAAAAATGTATTAAATATTTTTAATTTAACTGATATTATCCTTTTGACATTTACATTTTTAAATGTTTGACAATAAAAAACAGATTAAATAAAACATTTTCCTCATATTTGATTGCATTTATCCAAACGATGAGAAGATCCTCCTGGAATAAAACAACCTGGAGACACTTTTTTTGATCTCGTTGGACTGAACTCCGTAGATGATGGGGTTCAGGCTGCCGGGGATGAGGTGAAACAAAATGGCGAAGAGTTTCCTCTCGTATGAGAACTGAGGGAAGCGATGCAGAACGATGTTCACCTTCCCGCAGACGATCATGATCAGGTACACCAGCAGGTGCGTGCTGCAGGTCTTTAAGGCCTTCCTGTTCAGGGACTGGTTCTTCCGGGTCAGGCAGACGACGGTGATCTGGGTGTAGGTCAGAACGATGCTGCCCATGGAGGCGGTGAGCAGAACCACGGTGAACGTCAGCCCGTAGATGTTATTAATCACCACACTCTCACAGGACAGCTTGAACAGCGAGGCGTTGTCGCAGTACGGGTTCGTGATCAGAGTCCGGCACCGGCTCAGACGCACGGTCAGACCCAGCAGAACCCCCACCAGAACCAAGGCCACCCCCCAGGCAGAGAGCGTCAGCTTCACCACCATCCTGTTGGTCATCACTGCAGCGTAACGCAGAGGATCGCAGATGGCCACGTACCTGTCGAAGGCCATGATCATCAGCACTGTGTGGGACGCCGTGCCGAACATGTGGGAGGTGAACGCCTGAACCACACACTCAGAATAACTGATGAGGCGCTCCGACGGGGGACTCAGGATGTCTGTGAGGACACGAGGCACCATGATGGAGTTCCCCAGAATGTCATTAAATATGAGGTTACACAGGAGGAGGTACATGGGCTGATGGAGGCTCTTATCAACTAAGATCAGGACTGCAGTGCCCACATTAGCCAATATAATAAACATGTAGGAGAAAAGAAAACTGAAAAATACGGGGTACATGGAAGTCTCTGTGACCTTTAACCCCTCGATCTGAAGGACAAAACTGTTGAACGTGAAGTTTTCCATCAGCCTGAAACAAAAACAGAAACATGAGGACTTTCCTGGGTTCATCATGTTAAACAACCCTAACAGAGATTAATTAATCAAAGCTTACCTGCACGCTCCTCCTCTTCACTCCTGATGTGGACCATCGTCTTCAGTTCACTTTTATTGGTGCAGATATTCATCTGAGAGGAGAAAACATCATTATCATCGTCTCCATAGAGACCATCAGGAAGAAGAAACAACTTTCAACTTTTACATTTAAGAGTTGGAACAATAATGTGTATAAATGAGTTCAATAATAACAAGAAGCACTCAGAGAGCTCAAACCTCCACCGAAGCCACGGCGTGATCTGGATCCTCATCTGGGTCAGAACCAGAACTGAGTCTGTTGGGTTTTTGTTTCAACTCCAACATTTCATCCAAATCTGTCCATCAGGTTTTACAGACAGACACAACCGGAACCAGAACCTCCTTGGTGGAGGAAACAGAAGGGTCACCTGTGGGAGCAGAGACAGGTTTTTAACAAACCTGACCTTTGACCCCATGAAACCAACCCTGAAGATGGAGTAATCTTGTTCCCAGGCAGACAGACAGAGACAGAGACAGAGACAGAGACAGAGACAGAGACAGAGACAGAGACCGAGACAGACAGGTAGAACCTTTTGGTGGCCTATCGGTCCTAGAAGGAATGCATATCACCCGCTGCCGTTCAAATCAGAGTTTTAGAGTAAGATCATCTTGTTTTAGTTTAATCTTAAAGATCATGTGATCTATGATGTCATGTTATTTGTGATGTCATGTGATTCGTGTCCTGTAATCAGTCAGCACTCAGTCCGTTGTAAATGACTCTCAGCTACTACCACGACAGATCTGAACTCAGTACCTGTGAGGCATTTTTGTGTCACGGAGGTTGTTTACCTGTGGCGGCCATCTTGAATTAGATTGACTCCAAAAGTGAATCAGTCGTATCTCCAGTGATTTCCTTCACATCTGTCCAGTGGTTCATGAGACACACATGAACATAAACAGGCAGTTACACGATCGCCTGCCTTTTATTTCCTGAACACGTGTTGTTTAACAGGGCTTGAACTCGAACCTTTCCCAAGTTTTTACCAACCAAGGCTCAAATTTTGGTTTAAACCGGCTCCATGTTTAGGTTCTTAGAGATAAACTGATAACCAGAAGAATCTGGAGTTAACCGTAAACATTTAATGTTCGTTTGTCATGAAGTAAACTAATAAATGGGCTTTTAGGAGGAGCTACAGCTGGGATCCATGTCTTCAAACTGCCCACCAGATTTATTATAAAATGTTTTCCTGCTTGTTGACGCGGAGTACCGGTCGTATGAAACTATGACAGGAAAACTGCAGGAAGGGGATAAAAACACAACAAACACAAACACCTCTGTAGTAGAGTTTTATGTAAAAATACAACAATCATGATTAATTATTATAAATATATATATTATAAAATATACATTCTGTAGATTAAATGTGGGGTTCAGCAGGTTAACATCACTTCTGCAGGTTTGGTTTGATAATTCCTCTTTATTCTGTTTTTTTATTTAATTTGTTTTTTGTGTAACGTACATCAGCTGGATGCTAATGGAGGATAAATTACTTTATTAATACCTTTTATTGAATCTTCATCCATAAAACCACAGATGGACATGAAGGGGGACCAAAAGAGTTCATTTATTTATAATAAAAACAAAAAAAACCCCTGAGGCATGTTTGTTTTTGCACAACAGCAACAATAAACCCAACGTGAACTTTATAGATCATTTATAACTCATCTTTTTAAAGTTTCAGTTGAACCAGAACCCCTTTAACAACATTTATTAAAGTTTCCCAGATTTCACAAATAAAAAATTCAGCAGGAAATGACCTCTGTGCAGTTTTTATGCTCTTATTATTTATGAATAAAAAAGGCTAAAAAGCAAACACACTGAAATCATTTTGATGGTAAACCCTTCCTGTAGTGTAAAAACCTTAATAAAGCAGTTTTAATTTTCTTTGACTGAACTCCATAGATGATGGGATTTAGGCTGCAGGGGATGATGTGATAAAAAATTATCGTCAGTTTTTTTTCTTCGATGAACTGAGGGAAGCGATGAAAGACGATGCTGATTTTTCCGCTCGTGAACATGATTACGTACACGAGGAGGTGCGTGCTGCAGGTCTTTAAGGCCTTATGGTTCAGGTTCTTGTTCTTCCGGGTCAGACAGACTATTGCGATCTTAGTGTAGGTCAGAACCGTGGTTCCTGCAGAAGCTACAGCCAGAACCACGGTGAACGTCAGCCCGTAGATGTTATTAATCACCACACTCTCACAGGACAGCTTAAACAGCGAGGCGTTGTCGCAGTACGGGTTCGTGATCAGAGTCCGGCACCGGCTCAGACGCACGGTCAGACCCAGCAGAACCCCCACCAGAACCAAGGCCACCCCCCAGGCAGAGAGGATGAGTTTCACCACCATCCTGTTGGTCATCACTGCAGCGTAACGCAGAGGATCGCAGATGGCCACGTACCTGTCAAAGGCCATGATCATGAGGACGGTCTGCGCCGTGGTGCCGAACATGTGGGCCAGGAAGGCCTGAAGCACACACTCATAATAACCGATGAGGCGCTGCGACGGCGGCTTCAGGAGGTTCGACAGGAGCTGAGGCATCAGCAGAGAATTCCCCAGGATGTCATTAAGAGCCAGGTTACAGAACAGCAGGTACATGGGCTGATGGAGGCTTTTATCAATGACGACTAAGAAGATAATACCAACATTAGTTACCAAAACAAACAGGTGGGAAAAAAGGAAGAAGAAGAATAAGGGGTACATTGAAGTCTTGGTGACCTTTAACCCCTCCATCTGGAGGACAGGACTGTTGAGCGTGAAGTTTTCCATCCGCCTGAAATAAAAGAAATCAGCTGATTCATTCCGGGTTTAAACTAAGATATTAACTGATTATATGAGACTAATATTGGAAAAGTAGCAACAGCTTTAATTATAAAAATCTTCTAATAGTGTAAAATGTTCCTGTTTAAAACAAATTACAGCCTTTGAAATGTACCTGTTGTTTCCTCGGTTTGAACAGAATTCCACAGCCAACCGTCTGGCAGCAGAGTCCAACTGTGGTCCAACTTTTATATCTGCAAATGTTCAGCAGAAGGAGACATAATACGTCCAAGCTGTAACTCCAACACTGTGGCCATGGAAACTATCTGCATGGAAACGCTCTACTTTATTCAAATGTTACACACAGCAGGGAACTGCAAGTTCAGCATGAACTGAAGCATTTCTTTGTTGTCAGAAACAGAATTTACAGCAGACGTGACAAAAACACAGGCATTTATCACATCTAGGCTGGACTGTTGGAACTCTTTATTATCTGGGAGTCCAAACCCTCTTTAAAAGTCTTCAGTTGATCCAAACTGCTGCTGCCAGAGTTCTGATCAGAGATCAGATTTCTCCAGTTTCAGCTTCCTGTCAGATTCAGAGGAGAATTTAAAATCTTCCTCCTAACATCCAAAGCTCTCAGCAACCAAACTCCATCTGATATTAAAGATCCTATTAATCCATATTTTTTTAACAGAGCTCTTCTCTCTCAGGCTGCAGGTTTCCTTGTAGTTTCTAGAGGTTCTAACAGGAGAACAGGAGGCAGAGCTTCCAGTTCTCAGGCTCCTATAGTTCGGGCTGGTTTGGGTTTCCTGAGGTTCCTTTAGTTCTGCTGCTGGAGGACAAACTGTCCACATGTCCTCTCTCTGCTGCTGTCTTTACTTGCTCTGCTGTAATTATTTCTATCATGGACTCGGATAGATGGACCTGTGCAAAACAAATGGACCCATAATCTAAAGATGCTCTTTAGATTATTTAATCAACAACTGGAATCCAAATTTTCTTTTGAAAATAAACATTTTGATTGAAAATGAGAGAATGAGAGTTTTACGTGAGTTTTGTTTTATTAGCATTAATTTATGATCTATGGTTCTTTATCTATCACTCACAGGGACCCACTGACTTGAAACTCATTTCAATCTATTTATGTATTTTTTAACAATTAAAACAACCAAACAGGTTGTTGTTTTTGGATGTAAGTTTTAAGTTTGTATTAATGAAACAAAGCTGAACACATTCACATCTGAAACACTAAGGTTGTTTGATAAATGTGTAAACTTTATTGCTCCGTTTGTGGTCAAAGAGTCAAACTTTGCTCTCAGGAGGCCACGCCGCCCGCTAATGGTCGACAACTTTCATCACCGCAGGTTCCAACGGCAACAAGTGTTCATGTTTTGAAACAGAGGTGACGATTAATGAGGTCCGGTGTGACACGCATCATCAACAGTTTCAGTAATTAGTCCTGTGGGAGGAAGCCAAAGAGCCAGAGCTCAGAGAACAACAGTGATTACAGGAGATGGTGAAAACATTTTCAGGAACTCACTTTAGTGTCGAACTTTAACAACAAACTCAAACTGGGTGAAAGACCAGTAAAACACAACAAGATGTCCTAAAGTTTGTCCTTAACTGCCGTCACCAGTTGAAGTAGAATGATCCCATCAATAAGGAAACCAAATGTGACGTCTTCTGGTTCCTGTAAATGTCTTCTTCACAGGTGGAAAAGTGTCTCTGAGTCCATTTAGGACATTTAGGGGTAAAAAATCCCATTAAGAGGAAGAATGACGACACTTCTACTGGCTGATGTTTCTCCAGAATAAAAAGTCCCCGTCCATTGTCCCCTGAACACCTCAGACTTTAATTTAATTACCTGGATGGACACTGAGACACCAGGGACTTCACTTTAGGACCTTTGTTCCTCATTACTTTTAACCAGTGGTGTCCAGCCCTGGTCCTGGAGGTCCTGCCTGGAGGACCTCTGTCCTGGTCCTGGAGGGACACTGTCCTGCCTGGTGGACCTCTGTTCTGGTCCTGGAGGGACACTGTCCTTCCTGGTGGACCTCTGTTCTGGTCCTGGAGGACCTCTGTCCTGGTACTAGAGGGACACTGTCCTGTATGTTTTAGATGATTTTCTGCTGCGACTCACCTGATCTGAAGGATGAACGGGCTGCTGCAGAACCTGAAGAGCTGCTGAGGAGCAGAGAAACATCTAAAACCTGCAGGAAAGACAGGTGGACAGAGGTCCACCAGGCAGGACAGAGGTCCTCCAGGGAGGACAGAGGTCCTCCAGGACCAGGACAGACGTCTTCCAGGACCAGGACAGAGGTCCTCCAGGACCAGGACAGGTGGTGGTCAGATGGGACCAAAACAGACTGAACTCAACCAGAGCAACAGGAAACTCTAATAACGTGGTAACTGCTGTAAAGCACGGTGGTGGTAGCATCATGCTTTGGGGTTGTCTGGCTTCACAAAGAAGACAAAGTAATAAAAGCAACATGTCCAAAATTCTGGTTCTGTCATGGTCTGGGCTTGGATCAGGGTTCTGACCTCGTAAAACCACATTCTGCTCACATTCCAGAGGCTGAGGAAGAAGAGGGTTCTGGTTCTGGTCCGGCCCGGCTGCAGCCCGGACCAGAACCCAGGAATAAAACAAACTATTTTATGATTTAAACCTGAAGTCTGAAGCTAAATCTTCTTTAAAGGGAGAGTTTTTAATCTTCTAATTATTCACAACTATTAACTGATAAGAAAAAACACTTTTACTTTTTAAAACAAGTTTTATTATTTTATTTCTTCCTCAGAAATATTTTCCCCAATGACTGCAAAAAACCCAGACTGTGGTTTTATTGTTCTGTAGAACAGAAGTGATAAACAGAATCACAAAGTTTTCAGGTTTTATTTCTGACAGAAACAAAGATCGAACTTTATTCAGACGAAGCTTCTTTTATTGTCGTCTGCTTTAAGGGAACTTATTAAAAGTCCATCAGAATCCCATCAGTGTTTGATCCTCCTGTCTGTTACTTTACGTCTGTTACTTTATTTTTCTGGAACACAGCTTTGATTTTGTGGCGGACCTCTTTAATCTGCAGTCCGTAGATCAAGGCGTTGAGAGCAGGAAGTGCGACGTGGCCGAGCACCGCCGCCACCTTCCTGTGGTCGGCCAGCTGAGGGAAGCGGTGCAGGATGACGATGATGAAGCCCGACACCAGCAGGATGACGTAGACCATCAGGTGGGTGGCGCAGGTCTGCAGCGCTCGGCTGTTCAGCGCCTTGTTCCTGCTGCTCAGGCACACCGCGGCGATCTTCAGGTAGGTGAGGCTGACGCTGCAGATGGAGGAGCCCAGCAGGACCACGGTGTAGCTGAGGCCGTAGATGTTGTTCATCAGGAGGTTCTCGCAGGAGAGGCTGAACAGGGAGGCGTTATCGCAGAACAGGTTGAAGATGAGGCGCCGGCAGCGGGACAGGTGCACACTGAGCCCGATGAGGATCAGAACCAGGACTGCAGCGGATCCCCAGGCGGCCCACGACAGACCCACCACCGTCCTGTGGGTCATGACCACGGCGTATCTCAGCGGGTTGCAGATGGCCACGTAGCGATCAAACGCCATGATCATGAGGACAGTGTGGGAGACGCTGGCGTGGAGGTGGACGCAGAAGGCCTGAACAGCGCAGACGATGTAATGGACGTAGCGCTCCGAGCTGGAGGCCATCAGGTCTTTGAGGATGTGAGGGACGACGATGGTGGCCCCGAACATGTCGTTAACGCTCATGTTGCAGAGCAGCAGGTACATGGGCTGCTGCAGGCTCTGACTGCTGGAGATCAGGATCACCAGGCCGAGGTTGGACACGATGGCGAAGACGTAGACCAGGAGGAGGAGGATGAAGGCTGGCAGGGAGGACTGAGGGGTCACCTGCAGGGCCTCCAGGGTCAGGATGTCGGTGCTCAACGTCCAGTTGTTCATGTTTCATCTGCAACACAACAAGAAGATGATTTTAGGATCTGATCTGACCTAAAATCACATTTTAACTTATTTCACTTAACATTAAACCAAACCAAGACCTGAAATCAAAGAGGAAAAAACTAAAGTTTGAATATTTTCTGAATTATTTTATCCGTCAGTGTTGGATGAAACATCTCACAGCTGATCACACATTATTTACAACAACAAACATTTTCTGCCTCCATTTCCCAGCATCCTCCTCTGATCCTCATCCTTCATCATGGATGAAGTGAAGGAACGGGGGGGTCGGTCCAGGGGGGGCTGTGAAAGCCGAGATGCTTCTGTGTTTTTGTTCAGAGGTTCATATTTTATTTTAAAACCGTAACGATTTGTTTTTGCTCTCTGTGGAACGCCGTCAGCAGATGATTGGATTACTG
>NC_051442.1:252323-253205 GCF_001649575.2 Kryptolebias marmoratus
GGGGGGGGGGGAGCGCTGGAGACAGGAAGCTGAAGCTCGTAGAATTTTTTCTGGTGTTTCCTTCCTGCAGGATCGTGACACTAAAAAAATAAAATGATTTCATTTCTTTTTACTCTGAAGTTCTGGAGGATTTATTTCTTCTTATCAAAAATGCATGAATAAAGAAGCTCAGCGCCCATAGCGCCCACTGATCCCCTGAACCAGGCAGCCACCTTCATCTTCATGTCAGGACGCAGCTTCAGGACGTTTGAATGAAAAAGACAAGTTTTAATGAGCTGAACAGCAACTTAACTCGTTACCATAACTCAGAACAAGTTGAGCAACTTAGCTGGAAATAAGCTGAACTCAAACTATAATGTTTGTAGAATAAATCAGGAGTTTCTTAAACCTTTGGAGATTTTAAAGTTTTGATGAATTCAAACAAACGTCTTTGATCTGATTTGATTTATTTAACGTCAAACATTCAGGTTGGGTTCTAAAGAATCAGTAAATATAAGCAAATAATTTTATTTTTCTGTAAAATGGCTTCATCTTAACTCAGAAAACCCAAATAACTGATAATTAATCAAATTACACCAAATAAAAATCTTTAAGTTAGTGAAGTTGCCAGATTTCATCACTGAAATGATTGTAAGTGTTGCTATCTTAGTTCAAGTAAATAAAAGCTTTTGTTTACTTTAATGAGTTTAATCAAATTATTTGAGTTAAACTGATGAAGATTTACAGCCATAAACAAATAATAACAAACAAAACAAAACAAACTTCAGTTTATATCAGAGGAGGATGTTTTTTACATGTTTCCTTCATGATAACAGCCTGAAAAAAGTCTGAAAACCTGTTCTGGTGCTATAAGAATATCAGATTATCACTGATCCCTTCTGG
>NC_051442.1:253305-261416 GCF_001649575.2 Kryptolebias marmoratus
ACCATCTGGACCATCTAAGTCCATATGAAAGAAATATTCATCTCTGAGTTTCAGCAGAAAGAAGAAACGTTTCCTACCATCTGAAGGACCCAGAAGCTGCAGCGTCTCCAGCCCAAACCCACGACTCAGACGTGTTTATTTCAAGCCTCAACGGCTGCGGCGTCATGTTTAACGGGTCTTCGGTTGCTTAGCAACCGCAGGTGATTTGTGCTCAGCAATAACAGGAGCAGAGAAAGGATAAAAAAACAAACCTTTTTTCTCAGTAATTAAAACTTATCTGTGTTTAAAGTTTATAAATAAAAACGACACGACTCAAAGGTTTAATCAGGATCTGAGTTTTATTTATATTTATTATAAATTTCAGTCTGATCTTTAAAAACTACAGAAGCTGTTTTACTTTCTGTAAGGTGTTCTGGTTCTGGTTGTTTGAACCTGAAGGTTCTGTTGGTCCGGTCCGCACAGGGTTGCCAGATATATGTTAATTATCATATTTATACAGCAGTTTTAGGGTCTAAACGATATACTTTGGGTCAAAATATGATCCTTTTAAAGAACAGTACAACATTTAGTCATTTCCTATCTGGCAACCCTGGGTCCAGGTGAGATGTTTGGGTCTCCTGTGTCGGACCTGAGGAGCTGCTTCTCCTCCATCTGTGCAGGTCTGAAAGGTCAGAGGTCAAACTGTCCGCTTCTTTGGGGTTAAAGTTTATTTTGTGTTTATGAGTCGCAGCTTTCAGCTCCTCTCTCACACCTGAACCCCATCAGGTCATCAGTCCAGGTGTTCTCAGTGAGTGATCGAGGCTGCCGGGGTTCATGTGTTCATGTGTTCATCTGTTCATGTGTTCATCTGTTTATGAGTCGCAGCTTTCAGCTCCTCTCTCACACCTGAACCCCATCAGCTGATCGGTCCAGGTGTTCTCAGTGAGGGATCAAGGCTGCCAGGGTTCATGTGTTCATCTGTTCATGTGTTCATCTGTTCATCTGTTCACACACACACACACACTCAGACATCAACATGAATTTGCAGTGAATGAAGGTTTCTCTTTACAGAAAACTAAATATCTTTTGTTTATTTTACCTGAATCTTTTTTTGCAGTTTTCTAATTAAAGTTCATCAAAGAGGTAAAAACAAGAAACCTTTACAGAAATTTGATCTTTTTTATGTCCTCATATGTCAAATACCAGCAAAACTCAACAATTCTGTTTTATTGTTTTTATTTGTTATTTTGTTATCTTTGTGTCTTTTATGTGATTTTGACATAAAACACTTTTTAAGATGCTATATTTATAGATTTACTGCAGTTGATCACAGATCTTTCATTCAATGAGACATAACTCAGTTATGTCCTGATCCGTCCCCGGAGAACCGGCCCGGAGAACCGGCCCGGAGAACCGTCGGTTCTATAAAAGCCCTCAGCTGAGCGAGCGCAGGAGGTTTCTGTCTGCAGGTGAGGGTTCGAGGCAGCTTCACGTCAAGGCAGAGTGCCTTCCAAAGATGGAATATTATAAACATTTAAATCTTAAATTAAAAACTTTATCTGTTTTTAAAACTACGTCAGATTTTTATCCCATTTGATTCAGTTTTTATCTCTCCTGCTGTTTTTTTTAAATAAAAGATGAAAAACATGTAATAAACGATTGTGGAAAGGGAAGCTTAAATAAATTTATTTTAGAAAATCCTGAGAATCCTCTAAATGTTTAAATTTTAACTGATGTGTTTAAACCCAGAGAAAGTTCATTCTGTTTATCTAAATTTAAATTCTGCTGATGGTGGCTCGTGTTTCTGTCCGGTGATAAAAAGGTTTGAAGTTCTGCAGTATTTTACAGTATTTTAGTTGTTTTTGAGGAACATTAATTGAAGTTTGAATTTAATGAAGTTGATGTGAAAATAAACAGATGTTTGTGAAGCTGTGATGTTTCTCCTTCTGCAGACTTTGTGTTATTTTAGCTGCTGGCCCTTTTGGTTTTTGTAATTTTTATACTTTTAAACATTTAACTTTATTTATAAATATTTTTAGCTTTTAAATACACTGAGATCTCTTTAGTTTCTTTGAAACATTGTTCTCTTAAAGCTTGGAGCTCCACACTCTCCAGTTACAGAAGAGAAGCTGTTTTTAAATCTACGCCAGCTTAAACACTGCAGCTGATAAACACACATTTATATTTACTGTTAAATCTGAACATTTCTGTTCTGTTTCATGTGATGATGTAATCAGTAAGTTCAGACCAAGTTATGTTGTTAAAAAGTTTATGTCTTCAGGTGAGAAAAGCTTCGATAATAATCCCAGTTTTTCTCCTCTCTGCTCTCCAGCCTTCATCAGATCTTCTGCTTCATGGAGAACCTGACTTCAGGTCCTGACATTCTGCTCCTGGAGGGGTTAAAGGTCACTCCTCAGTCCTCCATCCCTGCCTTCATCCTCCTCCTCCTCATCTACACCTTCCTGATGCTGTCCAACATCAGCCTGATGGTCCTGATCACCCTGGACCCGAGCCTCCATCAGCCCATGTACCTGCTCTTCTGCAACCTGGGGGCCAACGATGCGCTGGGGGCCACCGCCATCGTCCCCCGCCTGCTGAGCGACGTCTTCACTCCGAGCTCAGAGCGCTACATCCGTTACAGCAGCTGTGCCCTCCAGGCGTTCTGCGCTCACGTGCAAGGCAGCGCCGCTCACACCGTGCTGATGATCATGGCCTTCAACCGCTACGTGGCCATCTGCAGCCCGCTGCGGTACGCGACCATCATGACCCCCAGGATGGTGGTGGGTCTGTCGGTGTCGGCCTGGGGCGTGGCTCTGTCCATGGTTCTGATTCTGGTCGGTCTCAGCGTCCGCCTGTCCCGCTGTAGGGGGGTCGTGTCCAACCCGTTCTGTGACAACCCGTCCTTGTTCAAGCTGTCCTGCGACAGCGTCCTGATCAACAACGTCTACGGTCTCGGGTACACGGTGGTTCTGCTGGGCTCCTCCCTCGGCAGCATCACGCTCACCTACCTGCGGATCGCCGTGGTCTGCCTCACCAACCGCTGCAGGGCCAAGAACAGCCGGGCCCTGCAGACCTGCGCCACCCACCTGGTCCTGTATGTCATCATGTTTGTGTCAGGCATGGTCATCATCATCCTTCATCGTTTCCCGGACTTATCGGACCACCGGAAGTTAGCCGCCATCCTGTTCCACGTGGTTCCTCCCGCGATGAACGGCGTCATCTACGGGCTGCAAATCAAAGTTGTTCGAGAAAAAATCTCCATCATGTCCTGTAACAGACAGGAAGTGACGAAATAAAGACCTAAATGTGAAATAAACTGATAGTTTCTGTCTCGTTTTCTTGTTTTATTTCGTCCTCCCTGAAGATTCATGAAAAACAGGTGAAGTTATCAGACGAGGTTCAGAGCCTGCTTCTTTCTGCCAAATTAAAAAGACTGAATCAGAGTGACGCCAGCTGCTGCAGACGGAGCAGGAAGGAACGTTAACGAGCTTAACGAGGAACCTGAAAATGAATCAAACATCACTGCAGCAGAGGATGGTTAACACTGACACTCTGTTTGGGTCAAATTGACCCATAAGGCCTCGGTTTTGACCTGAGGGTTCAGGAGATCTGTGGACTGGATGAAGATCTTCAAAGGGTTCCTTCCAACGTTCAGAAAGAAACAGACTTAGAGAGGATAATGTTTTCATGTTGCTCCTGTTAGCTGCAGCTTTTCACATCATATAAATGTTGTTTTTTATTCAGTTTTCTGGCAGCTGCTTCTGTTTGAAAAGCTTCACAGACACTTTTAGTTCTACTTCCTGTACCAACATGTGACATTAACTTCATATAGTTTCATCTGATGAAAGGTTCAGTCTGTGTAGAATAAAGACAAAATATTTTAAATGGATTTTTATTTCATGTCAGACAGAATGAAGTCAAACTTAAACTCAACATTTCAGTATTTTATTCATCCATTCCTGCATCTCAGGCTGTAACAGATTCCAGTAAAACGAGTTCAAGTTTAGTTTTTTTTCACATTTAAACATTTCTGTTCCTTTTTTCTAACATTTTATAAATGTTCTGATGATGAAGACTTTCAGGACGTCGTCCTCGTCATGTCTGGTTTCTGAGGTCAGTTTCATGGAACAGGTCTGGATTTATTTCTACCAGCTGGTTGAAGCAGATGGACCTTTTAGATTTCTTCTTTTATCAGAAGCAGAACCAGGAGAGACGGATGGTTATTTTTCTGTGTCGCTCCTTGAGGTGATTTTTAAACTGAACTGGACTGAACCTTAGAAACCTCGGTCAGATGTGGGTGATGACGTCTTTTGGAGCTGACACAGCAGGAAGTCTGAACCTCCTCAGAGTTCTCCGGATGGCTCCTCGCAGCTCCTTGTTCCTCAGGCTGTAGATCATCGGGTTCAGGAACGGAGTCAGAGCAGAATACAGCACAGACACGATGATACGCACCTACAAATAAAGAAAACGTCTCAGTCAGCGGAGCAGCTGGCCGTCTTCTGAAATGTTTTGAAACTTGTTGTCAGTTGAATCGTGGCTCAAACAGAACACGACCCGGCTGACTCTACCTGTTAAAGAACGGACATTTTGGCACCAAATCCTGACCAAACAGAACTCTAATGACCGAATGTTAGCCACGTAAAGTGGAGGAGATAATTACTGAGAACTACAGGAAGTCAGGAGGCCAGAAGACCTCAGTGAAGGAGAATAAACTCTGTAGATGTCATACCTCCGGTGAAAAGTTTCCCACCCGGTAGGAGATGTAGACAAAGGAAGCTGCGGTGTAGGAGATGGACACCACAGTCAGGTGGGCGGCACATGTTCCTAAAGCCTTCAGCCTCTGAGCGACGGCCATCTTGGACAGAGACACAAAGATCAGGATGTACGAGGTGAGGATGAGGACTCCGGTGGTCAGCAGGCTCACCAGAGCGAAGGCTAGAGACACGATGTTATCCACGTAGGTGTTGGTGCACGCCAGCCTCCGTACGGACGACAAGTCGCACCAGCCATGTTGGATCACGTTGGAGCCGCAGTAAGACCGCTGCAGGGCCATGGAGGTGGCCGGCAGGGTGCAGAAAACCCCGAACCCCCAGGCTCCTGCAACAAGGAGCATCTGGACGGGCCGGGTCATGACGGCCGCGTAGCGCAGAGGGTTGCAGATGGCCAGGTAGCGGTCGTACGCCATGACAGTTAGGATCCCGCGGCCCGTGACGGACAGCTGAATGAAGAAAAACATCTGCAGGAAACAGCTGGGGACGGAGATGGTTAACTTGTCCGTCAGGAAGCTGGACAGCATGTTGGGGATGGTGGTGGTGGTGTAAACCATGTCCACAAAGGACAGGTTGTGAAGGAAGTAGAACATCGGAGAGGACAGCTTCGGGTCCAACAGCGTCTGGAGACACAAAGACACCAATCAGGACTCAGACGGAGACGCCATAAAACTGCTGATTTATTCTGTACCACAAAGATGATCATGCTGTTTCCTCCCAGGATGACGATGTAAGCCAACAGCAGGATGACGAAGAGGATCATCTTCCTGTCGTCCAGGTGGGAGAGGCTCTGGATGATGAAGAACGTGACCTCCTGGGAGCTGTTAACGCCGCTCGACCTGAAATCTGGGAAAATAATTAACGTCCAACAGGGACTCAGAGCATCAGGATGGAGGCAAAAATTAAACGATTAAAAATGAATCATTCATGAAAAAACTGAGAAGCTGAATTTAGAGAACTGGAAAACTGTTTTAAAAAAAGTTTTTAAGTGTTTTTCTGACTGAAACAAGAAACTAAACAACAAATAATGAAGCTTCCAGATTTAAAAACTCTGACGTTTCTCTCTGATCTAATTTTAATGATGATGTTAAATCTCCTGAAATGTTTTTATTGGTCGTAATAATTCACCAAGAGAGGAGTTTAATAAACATATCAAACTTTAACTCGGACTTTCACAACAAATATATACATAAAATATATTTATTTTATTTAAAATCCAGGATTCAGATATTTTCTAACCAAATCCAGGATTTGTTTTTAAAGGAATTATAATTTCCTAAACTATCACAACAAATAATAAAAAACAAGACATTTATACATTTTAATTTAATCAAGTTAATCTGAATAAAGAAGAAAGACGAGGACACATGAAGGACATCTGGTGCAGTTTTAACTAATCTGGAAAAATGATGTTTGTGATTTAATTAGTTTTATCTAAAATATGTAAGACAAATAATTTAATTTATTCAAGGTTTGTGTTTTTCATTTAAAGCCCTTAAATTTCCAATCTTTTCATTTCTGTGCCATTAGCTTCAGATATCTGCTCAGATTGTTGGTTTCCTGTCTGGATTTAAATGTTTCTAACCCAGATAATCCAGAGTTTAATTACTTTAACACAGGTTTAAACTTTAACCAGCTGTGTTTTAAATTTAAATATAACTGCTGTAAAATATTAAAACTAAAAACACAAGTTTTCAGCAACAAAACAGGAATAAAAATGTGACAGAGTTTTCTGCTGTGCAGATAAAACATTTCCTTCTGATTTGTTAAATTTAACGTAGAGTTTTTATGATTTTTATCAGATTTACTTTAAAACAACCAGAGAAAAACGTACCGACCTTCAGACTTTTCAGACAGCAGCAGCTCCATCTCTCCTCAGAAAATCATAAAAAAATAAAATAGAATAAAAAGTTTTTTGTTGTTGTCATTCCTGATTCTATAAACCGACTTTAAATGAACATCGATCGCCGCTGATCTCAGCTCAGATTCGCCTTTTAAAGGTGAACCAGGAGCGTTTTTATGGAAATAAACTGCAATAAGAACAAGTTACATCAGATCCTTAATCAAAGTTAATTATTCACACAAAAAGCAAAAGAAAACCAAAGGGACTCGTTTTCGTCTCCTTTGTGTTTCCAAACAGAAAACAAAGAAACATAATTATCTGTTGTCATGGTAACGAGCATCCCGTTTCACCTCGTTAAAGATGTTATTTTCCTGTAATTGCCTCTGTGTGTGTGTGTGTGTGTGTGTGTGTCACGTTTCTCTTTAAATAATGAGCTCATTTTGTTTTCCATCTCTTTTGTTTAACTTTAAGTCAACGTTTCAGGTTTCAGATTCAGTTTCTTTTCTTTGACAGAAACAGAAACACAGGATCAGATGTTGTGTTCAGGGACTCACGGGCCTTTTCACCTTTTGGTGTCAGTTTTTGTTCTTGTTGAAATTTAAAACCCCTGAATGAAAAGTTGTTTTTGTAAAACACATTTGGCTTAGTTGTTAACAGTTCATGGCAGCTTAAAGGGCCTAAATATGTTGTTATTTCTCTATCCTGCTAAAAGTTGCACGTGACACGTAAAAACACCTAATTACTTAAAAACCTGGATATATTTATTACATTTTTCTTACCTAAGGAGTTGGCCATCATGCATTCTGGGGCAATGATGAATAAAGGTTACAGTTGAGACTAAAGCCCAAGGAGTTACAGCTAAAAGGTTATAATGTGGGACAATAAAGTTATAATTAGTTTTAATGCCGTTATGCACGATATATCTGTCAGAATGATCAAGCACGATCAGCTTCTCTGGAGAGCCATTTTTATTAAAGCTGAAAGACTGAAGCTGGTGTTTGTAAATGTCAGCTCTGCACAGATTGTTCCATGTCTGGTTGTGCACCATGTTTCTGGTCCCTGTGTCATGAAGTTACCACAGAATGGTTCCTACCCCCCGACTGAACAATGAGAGGAAACTGTATTTCTGCAGAGGCAACAGGTCCAGGAGATCAAATTTATTTATTCACTGCTCAGATATTTATCCCAAGAGTTTATTCCATCAATGCAACAAAAGAGTTTTTAGAAAAAAAACATTTATTCAAATATATAATTTAACAAGTCTGTTTGTCCATCTTCTTCACCCAGGTCTCGTCACAGGTCTCAGTCCATCAAAGGGACACCTGGACAGGTCTGAGTCCATCACAGGGACACCTGGACAGGTCTCAGTCCATCACAGGGACACCTGGGCAGGTCTGAGTCCATCACAGGGACACCTGGACAGGTCTCAGTCCATCACAGGGACACCTGGACAGGTCTCAGTCTATCACAGGGACACCTGGACAGGTCTCAGTCCATCACAGGGACACCTGGGCAGGTCT
>NC_051442.1:261476-263981 GCF_001649575.2 Kryptolebias marmoratus
AGGGACACCTGGACAGGTCTCAGTCCATCACAGGGACACCTGGACAGGTCTCAGTCCATCACAGGGACACCTGGGCAGGTCTCAGTCCATCACAGGGACACCTGGACAGGTCTCAGTCCATCACAGGGACATAAATACTTCTAAAACCTATAAGTGAGGCCACATGAGAACGTGTCCCTGCTGAACGTCTGCTTGTTGCTTCTCTCAGAGTCAGAGTCTGTCTGAACCGGTGGATTAAAGCTCACAGCTGCTCATCCTTCATCCTCTTGTTTAATTATTAAATAAAATAATCAGAACTGCTAAAAACTAAGTTCAGAACACAACAGAACTGTCAGGTTGGATGGAGATTGCAGCGAACTCAACGCACAGACTCATCTTGAGGTTCGAGGAATAAAGTAATTTATTTTAAATAAAAAGAAACAGAAGCTGACATGGCAGTAAAAGAAACTAAATAAAAAACAGAAACTAGATACAGACATGAGGGGAAGCAGAGAGCGCATGAAGCAACAACAGACCAGAGAGAAAATGGAGGAGATGACCAGGTGTTAAAGGCAGAGGGTAATTATGGGAGTGGGTACAGGTGAGATGATTACTAACTAGGAGCAGGTGGAGCTGGGGTCGCAGGTAAACAGGTGAACAGGTGAACAGGTGAACAGGTGAACACAAGAAGCAGAAACTAAACAAAGACAAAACATGAAAACAATAAATCCAATACAAAAGAAACCCAAATAAAACCCAAATCCTGAGAGAAACTAATGTTAGAACAGTTCTACATTAATTTCTTCAAAAAGAACGTTCTTATAAACCTTATAAACTGTCTTTATGATGATGCTGACACTTTATTGGACTGAAAGAACTTTGTGAGATATTTTTGGATCTCTTTAGACTGTATGCCATAAATGATTGGGTTGAGGCAGCCGGGGATGATGTGAAACAGAACCGAAGACATTTTTCTGAAGTAACCTGCCTGAGGGAAGCGATGCAAAACAATAACCAGCAAACCACTGAACAACATGATCAGATACACCAGCAGGTGCGTGCTGCAGGTCTTTAAGGCCTTCCTGTTCATGGACTGGTTCTTCCGGGTCAGACAGATGATGGTGATCTGGGTGTAGGTCAGAACGATGCTGCCCATGGAGGCGGTGAGCAGAACCACGGTGAACGTCAGCCCATAGATGTTATTAATCACCACACTCTCACAGGACAGCTGAAACAAAGCAGCATTGTTACAGTAAATGCTTGCCATAAAAGTCCTGCATCTGCTCAGCCGGACCGTCAGACCCAGCAGAACCCCCACCAGAACCAAGGCCGCCCCCCAGGCGGAAACCGTCAGCTTCATCAGCATCTTATTAGTCATTATTGCAGCGTAACGCAGAGGATTACAGATGGCTACGTATCTGTCGAAGGCCATGATCATGAGCGCCGTGTGGCAAGTTGTTCCATAAATGTGTGTGATGAAAGCCTGAAGGACACACTTGTAATAACCAACGAGTCGCTCTGACGGAGGCTTCAACATGTCTGCGAGCACGGGGGCCAGCACCGCAGACGCACCTAACATGTCGTTAGTGGACAAGTTACAGAACAGGAGATACATGGGTTCATGGAGGCTCTTATCTACAAAAATCAAAAGAGTAATACTAACATTTACAATCATAATGAAGATGTAGGAGAAGAGGATAAACAGAAACACGGGGTACATGGAGTCCTGTGAGACCTGTAAGCCCTCCAGCTGCAGCGTGAAGCTGTTGTACGTGTAGCTTTCCACCGATCTGAAACAACACATTTATCATCAGCCACAGGTTTGTTCTCAGCTTCAGTAAAACCTGCAGCAATAAGAAGATAAAAGTGACAGCGAAAAGCAGAAAATCAAGTACTTGTTGTCCATGGTGACCCTCAGTCCCTTCAGATAACCTGACAGGCTGCTGTAAGGAGAGATTTCCATCTTAGTCTGAAGAGAAAAGTGTTCAACAAATCAGACCCAAACCTTTTCTTTCTACCTTTCTGCACGTTAAGTGAATTACCTTCAGGGAACATAAAATGCTCTGTTTGACCACATTCAGTCAGCTGCCTGTCTGCAGACCTCAGGATGATCCTTTCTCTGCACGCTTCGATCACAAACACAAGTTTTATTCCCAGTGTTGAGCTCAGGGGAAGGAGGAGCTTGTCATCCTGAGACAGAACATCCTGAGACAGAACATCCTGAGACAGAACATCCTGAGACAGAACATCAGAACCAGAACTGAATCTGTTGTGTTTTTGTTTCAACTCCTGAAAATTTCATCCAAACCTGTTCATCAGTTTTTACAGACAGACACAACCGGAACCAGAAACTCCTTGGTGGAAGAAACAGAGAGGTCATCTGTTTTTAACAAAGGGCTTACCTGGGAGCTGACCTTTGACCCCATGAACCTTGAAACCAACAGGCATCATCTTTGACCCATGAGGTGTCCAGCTGTGCATGTGACATTCCTATGTTATACTGTTCCAGAGTTAGAGCACAAGGTC
>NC_051442.1:264081-273220 GCF_001649575.2 Kryptolebias marmoratus
CAAGGTCAACTGTGTTGTTGACCTTTGACCCCATGACCCTGAAATCAGTGGTCAAAGGTCAAGGTCACCTGTGTTGTTGACCTTTGACCCCATGACCTTGAAATCAGTGGTGATCACCCTTGACAAATGAGGTGTCCAGCTGTGGAGTTAGAACACGGGCTGATCAGTGACCTTTGACCTTTGACCAGATTGCCACCTAGATTTCATCCCTTGTTCCTTGTACCATGTTTGATGTTTCCTGAACAAATAAACAAACAAACAAACAGACAGAACTTCCTGGGTGGAGGTAAATATTTGTCCAAGTCTAAACTGTCCCAAATTCTTCTGTGTTTAAATCCTAAACATCCTGTTCAAAAGATTCTTATATTTTAGATGATTTAAAACCAAATCGTTTCCCATGAAGTCAGAAAAGTTCATTCTGGCTTTAAGTGTTTTTTGAGTTTAAATCTTTTTAAAGTTAACACAACTTACTGAAAATGATCTAAATTAGAGTTAATCACATGACATCATAATTCTTATCATGTTCGAGTTTTTACTGTTAGTTTTGTTTTGTTATTCAAATTTTGTTTTATTGTTTCATTTGTTGGTTGATTTAGATTCATTCTTAAACATTTTGTTGAGATATGATCAATAAATAGTAAAAAAAAATCAAATGAATCTAAATAATATTGATTATCCAGTAAAGATACAGTTTAATCTGCTGTGTTTAATCAATGTTTGATCAATCCGATCCGGTTGTCTTTAGGCTAAATCAACAGGAAATGTTGGTAAAAAAGTTCCCAGACTTTTTAAAATCAGTTAAAGACATAAAACACAAAAAGCTTTAATGTCAACTCACAAATATGACTTCAATAGAAGGGTGTAGAAACAGTTACAAATGACTAATTAGGAAGCATTAAAACTTTACCACCTGTCGGATTTGGTAGCATGGATGTTTCCGCTTTACTTAGTGGAGCAGCTGAGGAGAGACGTATTGAGCCTGAGAGGAGCTATGGAGTCCCAAGCAAGCATGAATGAAAATCTAGCAGCAAGTACAACAGCGATGGATCGCCGGTTGGCTGCTGTTGAGAGACTCTGTGGCTCATCCGAGCAGACAGGCGAAGGGGCGGCACCGGCGCAGGCACCTGTAGCGGCACCAGCACCAGAGCCTTCGGGAGAGACAAAGGACGCGTTGTCCCAGTCCCCAGCATGGAGCACGGTTGTGAAAAAGGCGGCTAGAAAGCATAAGCGGCCGATAGACCCAGTGGGTCAAAATCGTAGAGGAATGAACGCGCTTCCCAAGAAGGAGCAACGAAGAAATGTTGGAATAATTGGTACCGGATCCGTGGACAACATTCCAGTGATTAGAACCAAACTGGTGAGTGTGTTTGCAACTCGGTTCTCTCCTGAGCTCGATGCTGGAACGCTAGCTTCTTACCTCTCTGGAAAATTGGAGAAGCGTGTTACATGTCGAAGAATTGACTCCAACCAAAATAGGTTCAGTTCATTTCAGGTCATTGCGAAGTGTAATGAAGTGGCTGAAATGTACGACCCACAACTCTGGCCAGCGGGTATTTATGTGCGTCGCTATTTTGAGGCGCATAAACCCAGGGCTAAAACGAACAATGTGGCCTTTGGTCCAGAGGTCGGTAGTGATTTACAAAGCAGTATGCCTATGACGACAGCTGGCGCATCACGAAAGGAATCGTGCTCCAGCACGGAAATCCCTCGTAAATGAATATTAATATAGTGTCCTATAATGTGCGTGGATTGCGTGTTGGACATACAGAGGCGGACAAATCACGACGTCTTGTGGTGGATAAACTTCTGGAAGAGTGTGATGTATTGTGCCTCCAAGAAACTTTCCTACCTAAGCAGGACCTAGGAAGACTCAACACCCTGCACAAACATTTTTACGGTGCTGGTGAATCTACCACTGACTATAGCACCAAGTTAGTGCGGGGCAGAATTTCTGGTGGTGTCGCAGTTCTGTGGCATAAAAGATGCGATCAGCTGATTAGAGTGATCAGGCTGGACGTTGATTGGGCTATAGGACTCGAGTTCAGTGTTGAAAATAAAAAGCTCATATTACTGAACATATATACACCATATGAACACCCAGAGAATGAAGATGAGTATCTTAATAGGCTGGCCTATGTTGTGTCATTTATTCAGGACAATCCATCAACCTGCTTTGTTATTGTGGGTGACATGAATGCTGATGTAACAGACTGTAAATCCTTGTTTGCCAATCACTTACAACAGTTTTGTTCCGTAAATGAGTTGCTTCTCTCCAGTAAAATACTTCTGCCAGCGGACAGCTACACTTACATTAGTGAGGCGTGGCACACAACATCTTGGCTAGACCACTGTATTTGCACTGAAGATGCACATGACTCTCTAGAGTCTATCAGGATTAATTATGAATTTGCGACTTCTGACCATATTCCTCTATCTCTGTATATAAAAATGGGCAACTTACCAGATCTCTTGCCCATGAATAATGACACACAGGAAGATAAAATATTTTGGAACAATTTGTCTGAGCAGGATCTTAATCTGTTTCGTATCCATTCTGAAATTCTGATGAATGATATTGCTTTACCAAATAGTGCAGTCATATGTTCGGACATAAACTGTAAAAATGAACAACATGGCAAAGACCTGTGCTTACTATATGAGAGGATTATTGAATCCCTTCTCATTTCAGGCAGGTCTTTGAATAAACCTAGAAAGCATAAAGCAAAGCCAGGATGGAATGAGTATGCTAAAGAGCTCCATGCAGAGGCCAGAAGGGCCTTTAAACTGTGGGCTGAATCAGGAAAACCAAAACATGGTCCTGTATTTGACCACAAGAAGAGATCAAATGCTACCTTCAAATACGCATTACGCTTTATCAAGAGGAATGAAAATGCACTTAAATCTGAGTCACTAGCAAGAAAATTACAACATAATAGTCCTTTTGAATTTTGGACAGAAATTCGAAGAGTTAATAACCTAAAAACCTCCTTGCCGACAAACATTGATGGTGTAATGGGACCAAATAAGATTGTTCATATTTGGAGGAAACACTATTATGAATTATTTAATTGTAATAAAAGTAATCCTTTTGTGATGGACAGCATAGATATGCATGAAGATGTGATTATCTCCTCACAAGAAGTCAGTGACATTGTTAAGAATTTGAAAAACAATAAGGCATGTGGTGCAGACAAAATATTCGCTGAGCATTTAAAATTTGCGAGTAGAAAAATCTTTCCTTTGTTGGCTATTTGTTTTACTGGATTTTTAATTCATGGAATTTTACCGAATTCTATGCTGTCTGTGATTTTAGTGCCTATCGTAAAAGATAAGGGGGGTAAAATAAACAGTAAAGATAACTACCGGCCCATAGCTCTGGCCAGTACTCTATCAAAAATTTTGGAGAAGGCTCTGCTGAGCCGAATTGAGACATTTATAGCCACATCTGATAATCAGTTTGGTTTTAAACCAAAACTTGGCACTGATATGTGCATTTTTGCTCTCAAGGAAATATTAGATTTATACAAGAGACATAACTCCACAATTTTTACGTGTTTTATTGATTCATCGAAAGCATTTGATCATGTTAATCATGAAAAATTGTTTTATAAATTACAAGAGAGAGGAGTTCCAAAATACTTATTAAGAATTTTAGTGTACTGGTATGCTCACCAGAGATTGTCGGTAAAATGGGGAAACTCTGTATCGTCTCCTTTCCTTGTGAGTAACGGTGTACGGCAAGGCAGCATCTTGTCTCCTTGCCTTTTTAATTTGTATATGGATGATCTGTCAAAGCTGTTGAATCAATGTAGGACTGGTTGTCGGGTTGGTAATAGGACCATCAACCATCTGATGTATGCTGATGATCTTGTGATTTTCTGCCCATACAGCGCTGGAATGCAGCAAATGCTAAGAGTTTGCTCTCAATATGGGTTACAACATAATATTGAATACAATGCGAAAAAAAGCATCATCATGATTGTTAAGAGTAAAGAAGACGATAAACTATCTTTTCCTGACTTCACCCTGTCTGGCAGCATCCTCCAGGTCACTAATGAGGTTAAATATTTGGGACATTACATCACCGCTGACCTGTCTGATGACAGAGACATTTACAGGCAGCGTTGTACCCAATATGTACAAGCTAATATGCTTCTTCGGAAATTCTCCATGTGTTCAGCACCTGTAAAAACTGCACTTTTTAAAGCCTATTGCACTCCCATGTATACCGCCCACTTGTGGCGGCGTTACAGAAAAAGCAGTATGAACAAATTTCAGGTGGCATATAATGACAGCATGAGGATGTTGCTTAGAATACCACGATGGAGTAGTGCCAGTCAGATGTTTGTCAATGCCAGTGTACCAACCTGCGCTGCTGGGCTTAGAAATATTATGCACAGATGTATGTGCAGATTGACAAACTCTGCAAACAGCATCATTCAGACTTTGACTAATCCTGCTCAAAGCTCAGTGAGATTTTTCTCCACTCTGTGGAATCACTGGCGCGTTTGTTTGTATGTCTGATTGATTTTCTGATGTATGATCTGATGTATATGTTAATCTACTTTTTCTTTTTTTTATTGTTCTTTTTCTTTTTTTTATTTTGTATGGACCTCAACCGAGTCTCAAATAAAGAGGATTGATTGATTGATTGATTTAAAAAACTTTATTTGCTGTATTAGTCATCAGTTAAACATTGGTTTCTATATATAATATTGCAGAAAGAGTAAAACGGGACAGAAATACATTAATGTGGTTCAACCTTCGGTCACTTCTCATCTCAGAGCTTCATGTTTGAAAGAAACGTCACAGACTTCAACTGGAAGGTAAATATCTTTACATTTTTCAGATAAATCAACTTTGTCCTACAGAGTCCAGGCAGAATGTCTGAGCATGTAGAGCTGCAGTCAGATCAGAAACTGGGAAAGGTCCTGCCATTCGATCCTTTTTATTAAAGCTTTCTGTTGATGTGTTTTCTTTAATAACTTCCCCACATGACACACTTCCTATGGAAGTGTAGAGTCTGGTTTTAAACTGTCTCTAACGATCATAAGTTCAGAAAACGCCCTCTTTTTACCACAGCATCACAAGCTACTGTTTCCTACACTGTTTAGGATCATAATGTTTGGAAGAGTCACTTTTTGGGATAGACTCTAACAGAGAAGCGATTAATGATGCTGCTCCGTAAGTCTTTGCTGACCAGGCCGTAGATGATGGGGTTGATAGCCGGGGGGATGATGATGAAGAGGATGCTGAGGAACTTCTTCATGTTTTGGGAGGCAGAGGGGAATCTATAACTTACAATTATGACTAAAGTAGCGATCTGATAGAAGATGTAGACAACGAGGTGCGACGCACAGGTCTGAAAGGCCTTGCTGCGGACGCTGCTGTCAGTTCGGCCCTGATTGAGTGAAGCTCTCAGGATCTGGAAGTAGGAAAAAGCGATGAGGATGAACATCACTGAGCTGACAGACCAGGCGATGGATAAACCTGTAGAGACAAAAAGGTGTTAGAAGTCCCGTGAAGCATTGCCGTTTGGTGTTTCCATTTATGTGCACAGACCGTAGATGTTGTTCACCGGGGTGGGGATGCAGGCCAGGTCCATAATGATCCGGTTGCTGCAGTAGACGTGTCGAATGATTCGGCCACACAGCGGGACATTTGCGTGGAAAACAAAGAGCACCCCGATGAGCAGCAGGGCCACGATCCAGGCCAGAGCGCAGCAGGAGTGCAGCCGAGTCGAACTCATGATGGTGTGATACCTGAGAGGTTCACACACTGCAACATACCTGCAGACAGAGAAAACCCTGAGAGATCTTTACACACAATCTTATTTTCAGTCCTGGTAGTAAGAAAGTCCACCCTCCTTCAGGTCTGAGGTTTCAGGACAAAATCAGTCTGATCTGGTCTTTACCAGGTTCTTAAAGAAATAAAATATGACCTCACATGAACAACAACTCAACAGGTTCCACCGAGTCATATTTACTAAACAGAAACTAAAACTGGTTCCAGCCTGGCTGCTTCAGGATCAGCAGGTTCTACAGCTCAGGAGCTACAGGTGTGTGTTAGCACAACGCAAGGGCGGAAAGACATCAGCAATGAGCTCAGAGGAGCACCTGCTGCTGCCCATCAATCTGAGATGGGTCAAAGGTCATTTAGAGTCCATCGTTCTACAGAGAGGAAGATTATTTACAAGAGGAGACATTTAAGACAGCTGCTGATCTTCACCCTAAAGGTCAGACCGTGCAGTGCTCAGAGAAATGAGCTTCTTATCAGACTCTACAGACCTCAGTTGGAAGGTTAAAGGTCACGGGTTTTGAAAAAGGGTGGACGTCCTTTTCATCATGATAAACATTTGCATAAAAAATCTGAATCTTGAAAAAACAAAGAAGTAATATTTTAAACATCACAATCATAGTTTTTTTATCATCCTTTTGATGATAGATGATAAATGTTATGTATGTTTATGCTGAAAGTTGCACATTATGTACAGAAGTATATAATAGTTTCTAAAAAGACTTGTTTTTGATTTTATTTAAAAAGGAAAACTTAAAACAGAAACTTCCTGTTCAGACTGGAAACAAAGTGCAAAGCTGGATCATTGGTGCCAACATTTCAGTACATTTGAAAACAGCAGAAACCTCAACACTGCAGAGAACGAGCTGTGAGTGAATGCCCTGGAGTACTGACACACTCCCTCACCTGTCGTAGGCCATCACACCCAGAATCGTGTGCATGGCAGTACCGTACATGTGCACACAGTAGGCCTGGGCGATTGCAGCGAGGTAGGCGATCTTCTTCTGCCCCATCAGGAAGTGCATCATGAGGCGAGGGAGCACTGCTGTGGCCCCCAGCAGGTCACAGACCACCAGGTGACAGATCATTATAAACATGGGTCTGTGCAGGTTCTTGTCCAGCACAATGACACAAACCACCACCCCGTTCCCCAGTAACACCACAATGTAAGCAGACAGAGCCAGGAAGAACAGGAACGGACCGTATCCTGGAGGAATATGGAAACCCTCGAGTTCAAAAACAATCGGCTGTTTGAGAGGAATGAGCATCGTTAGGTTCTCCATCCAACATAGAACGGTTCTGTAACAAACAAACAGAATAAACCCTCTTGAACAGGTAAGACTCATGTTAACTAGCTGTGATGCAGCAACAGCCTGTTTAACTCAAAGATGGTTGACATTTATAATATAATTCAGACAGTAGTACCTGCAGAACAAACAAGACTTAATGAAGAACCTCAGAGAAACAGAATAATTCATGAACATTAACAGAACAAACTAAAGGTAGAGTCTTCTGAAGAAGAGGATAGTTGTGTCTCCTCTCCTGTCAGAGCACTGATGATGCTCTGATTCGTTCAGGAAAGTCTGGTGTCCATTTAATGATTTTTATGTCTGATGAACCTCCTCCGTCAGCCATGGAAACACCAACACCAGCCTACCTGCCAGCCTCATTCATGCACTTTACCACAACGATGAACAAATGAAGGGGGGGGCTTAAGTATAGATAAATACTCTCATTGAAATGATGAATTTAGGCACCGATTACACTGCTTTCTTATGTTTTCTTCCATTTGAACTAGTATCTGTGTCCAGATGAGATTACAGAAATTACAACAACCACTCAGTGAAGTGAAGTGAGGAGAAATTTATTTATACAGCACTTTTCCGCAACAAAGCGATTCAAAGTGCTTTATAACACAGAAACAACAATCAGGTACAGAATCAAATACAGATAAAAACATCATAATCAAATGTAGAGATACAGAATTAAAACATTAATCATGTATAATCTAAATGAAATATAAGATAATCTAAATAAAATCATGACACTAAACATATCTAAACATGAGCTAAGACAGTCAAAATAGTAGCTAAAATAATCTAAATAAAATCATGATAAAGTTAAAGCTGAACTAAACAACAATCAGGAATCTAACAATCTAACAATTCAACAATATCTAAAGTATGAGCAAAGATANGGTACAAGAGACTTTCTAATAGTACCAAAGGACAGCTAAACAGCCAACATAAGAATTACTAAGATAACTAGACTAAGGTAGTGAAGGAGGGAGAGGGGTGACAGAGACGAGGCAGAGACGGTGGAAAATGAGTATGTGTGTGTGTGTGTGTTTGTAGAGAAGTCTATGAATCACGTCACAGAGGCCTTAGTCTTTGATAATGATGTAATGTTTATCAGCCAGCCCAGAGCAGATCCACAGATGTCCTTAGGCAAGGGAGGGGGCAGGGCACCTTGTTTACATAAAATCCTGGGAGAAATTGAAGATAGCTAGCCAAGGCCAGCGTCAGGGGAGCCACATTCACATAACAATAATTGTTTTTGGTCAGGCCGACTTGTTTTCCGTCTGCCTTGAAGGTCTTGCTGATACTTCTCATCGGCGAATCCAAACAGCCAAATTCCAGGTCCGTTCCGCCTGATTCCAGCGAGCAACTTCCTCCAAGATGTAAGCCATATTATTTACGAGTCCCGGAACTGCAATTTAGCCTGCGGTACTGTAAAAGGATCACATCCAACTTAAATTTAAGCTCCCGTAACCACACAGTTTGAGTGTAGATCGCCGAACCAATCAGACAAATTTGACGATAAGTCAGGTAACTGCCTAATCCAAACAGCAGAAATCCTGTAATCAAAAAGCCAAATATGTGAAGATCCTCCACATCCTCTACAGACAAAATCGTTAGACACACAATCTTCCACTTCTGCCAGGAATCCATTGTGTATCCAGCAAAAAATGTCCCATCAGGGCAGGTGGGCTCTCCCTTGCCCTGTCTTCTCGTCGAGAAAATTTGATCAATTGCGTTGAGAGACCAGCTGACCAGATCCATAGTTTATAAATTTTGGAGAATATGCAAAAGAGAGGCTCCAAAAAGAGAGCAGGGCAGAGTGGGTTGTTCAGGAGACAGAGAGACAGAGACAGAGAAAAAAGAAAACATGTCCGCCTTCCCGCAGGAGCAGAAAAAAAAAAAAGCTGAGTGGTTGTTGTAATTTCTGTAATCTCATCTGGACACAGATACTTTTTCAAATGGAAGAAAACAAAAAAGTAGTGTAATCGGTGCCTAAATTCATCATTTCAATGAGAGTATTTATCTATACTTAAGCCCCCCCC
>NC_051442.1:273320-285134 GCF_001649575.2 Kryptolebias marmoratus
GATCCAAAACCAGAGACAGTCTCAGGCATCAGAGAAGTGTTACAGCAATAAAACAGATGAACTGCATTTATTCCCAGCAAAAGTAGAACTTATAGACATGAGACTATAGTTTGAGTCACTGATTGTTAACTTTATAATCCAGATCAAACAATCCCTGCAGAAAACTGTTAAAACAGACAGAAAGCTACAGAGAAATGTTTCAATTCATCAATTAAACTAAGAAAAATAAAATAAATGTGGAGTTTACTGATGAGGAGCAGAGTTCTGTCTCCTCTCCTCCTGTCTGACTTGTTGAGGAGAGTTTTGTCCATTTATTGATTTCTAATAACGTTCTCCTCCTTTCAGCTCCACCATGGAAACACCAAGATCCATCATGAGACCTGCGTCACTCATTATTCTGTTTAGTCTCAGAATAAATGGAACAATTACTTCTTGGATTAGAAGACAAAGTTTAAATTTTAAAACATGTTTGCCATAACCTACTTTTAAAAGATTTTATTGTTTTTAAACAGTGAATGTCTTTCCTAATTGACCTCAGTTTAACAGAAATAGTGAAAAGTTGAACTGCAGAGTCAGACGGCCAACAACTCACTTTAGTGCAGGAACTACATTATCAACTCATTCAGTGACTTCCTGTTTCTTTCCATTTTAAAACGGTGCAGATCTTTGGATCAAAACTATATGTACGTGTTTTTGTTTTGTTCGTCTTGAGTTTCAGACACTAAGATATGCTGACAATTATTGGGAACCTGAAAACCCTTTTGTAGAGGTTTACAGACTTCCTGTTATAAAAGAAGAGCTCCACAGCCTTGGATTGCTCTGAAGATATCTGGGATCATCTAGCAGACTTGACTGAGGATGGAGAGGAAGCAGGTGAAGCAAGCCAGGATCAGTTAAAGGCTAAAAATGAATTCAAACTTCTTTCCAGACAAAAAAGAAGAGAGTTCAAGGAAATTTTATTGTCATGTCTATCACCTGGGTGCATGAGGTGGAAGGAAAGTTAGTTCCTCAGGACCTGGTTTCAGCCCAGCAGTGGCTCAGGAGGAAGGGGTTCGAACCCCCGCTCTGTCCGCCTCAGCTGATGTGTCCTTGGGTGAGACACTTCACCTGCCTTGGCTCCTGGCGGTGGTCAGAGAGCTCGGTGGCGCCGGTGTAATGGCCACCTCACTTCTATTAGTCCAGGGCAGCAGTGGCTACAATGTAGCTCACTGCCATCAATGAGTGGATGAATGGATGAATGACTGAATGTAGTGTGAAGTGCTTTAGGGTCCTTGGATTAGATAAAGTGCTGTACAAGAGCAGAGCATTTACCACTAACTGTATGATAACCAGACAGCCGCAGTGGTGCAGTTATACTGAACTGTTCTCAAAGCCCTGCTGCCAACAGGAAGAGAACATCATGATCCCAAACATCAGGACTGGTTTCTGATTGGACAAATCAGGCCGACATTAAGCTTCTGGAATCACCTTCCCAAAGCCCCGACCTCAGTGTCATTTATAACTTAAAGCTGGGTTTCAGGAAATGAACCAATTTCAATGAACTCTACTAATTCTGCCAAGAAGAAAAGTCGAACATCAACCAGAAGCTGGTTGATGGAGACAAAAAGTCTGAGGTCCAGGAGACACCTGCTGAGGAACAGTTGACCAAATATGAGGGTGAAAATGTATGGAGACCATTTTCCAGAACAAAGCCTCCTGCATCATTACATCTATGTCCCTGTTTCTGCCTTCTATAGAAGATATCCCTTTACTGATCCTGAAACAGAATTTGTAGAGGCTGTTAAACTCCTCGTGACAAACATTATAAGAAGCTTTTTAAATGCTGTGCCAAGGATCAATGCCAGGCTTTTAAAGGGATGTAAGGATTTGATGTCCTGGAAATGGAAACCGACACTTTAAACATGTTTATGAGTAAAATTCTGTAATTAAACCAAAGAAAAAGTCAAACTCAGTTTACAAAGATACACAAAGTCTTTATTAAAATCATTTTAGGTTCAAGGCTGCTTTTGAAAAGAATTTTACTTTAAAACTTATAAAACTGTTCAATCAGCATGTAGGAATCAGTGTAAAAGAATACGAACACCAGTTATGAGTCCCAGTCTGAAGGAAGGGCTCTTGAAGCTGGATCTGTCGCGATCGGTGGCTGGAAGAGTTGGACCCAAAAAGCAGCCAACACTGAGGAGCTCAAAAGTAAAACTAATTTAATTAAAGAAAAGAATCCAAATCCTGATTGAATCTGTGTTGTGGAGAACATGAGAACACAACCAATTAATCTTACTTTAACTTTTGTAATTAAATGCTTTTGTAGATCTGTTATGGGATGGTACAGCGGGTAGTTATCTCCAGCTGGTGGTGGTAAGGCTGGTGAGATGTTTGAGCTCCTTCGTTGGGGTGAAGAAACGTGGAATGGCTTCACGACCAACTTCTTTTGAGTCTTGACTCTGGAGAGAGTTTCCGGTTTGAGTCTTCAACAATGACAGCGTTAAATTCTTCAGGTTTGCTCAGACTGAGGACTGGAGGATCTGTGCCTCAGACGGCTCACACTGGAGTCTGACGATGATCGCTTTTAAATTATAACGTAAACAACCACGCAAAAACAAACGGGATCACAGCAGAAAATCTAAACTGAAAATGAAACCTGCAGTGTGAACGCACTGTGAGACGGGTGTATTTATGTATTTATGTAAATGTGTTTTGATGTTCTCTACCAGTTTTGTATTTATTAGTTTAGGTTCCACCACCTGTTTTTAGAAATATAAATGATTGAAGAAACTTCAGCCGTGGTGTTATTGGGTCAGATTTTGTTTCTGACTCGTTGGGAGAAACGCTTCACAAAACTGGATCGTAAGTCTTTGCTGACCAGGCCGTAGATGATGGGGTTAATAACTGGTGGAATGATATAAACTAAGATGCTAAAGAACTTCTTTATGTTTTGGGAAAGAGAGGGGAACCTGTAACTCACAACAACGATTAAGGTAGCGACCTCATAGAGCACGTAGACAACGATGTGAGGAGCACAGGTCTGAAAGGCCTTGCTGCGGACGCTGCTGTCGGCTCGGCCTTGTTTCAGAGAAGCATTCAGGATTCTGATGTAGGAGAAGGCAATGAGGATGAAGGTCCCAGAACTCAAAGACCAGGTTATAACCAGACCTACAGGACATAAAAACACAGACAGAATTAAATATCATGGCTGGTGCTTCGTCGTTCTTCTCAGTTGAGTCATATATTTTTAAATTTTGCATTTTATGGCATCACAGAAAGGTGAATTTTATCCTTAACCTGACAGTCATTATTGATCATTTCCATCAACATTTTATAACCAAGGTGCCACCGGGATTCACAGCTTGCTCTGAAAACCCTTACAGAAAAAAAACACATGAACTTCACATGTGAAAATCTCATGTTTTCACCAAGAGAGGCATCCTGGCCGTGTTCCTGTCTGCCTCCTGTTGGGTGGTGGATGTGGGAGTGTGGGGGCTGTAGTCAACATAATGGGCCACTAGCGTCAGCTTTGGCATTTCTTTTTATCGTGGTTCTAGTTGCACTTCTTCTGCAGATCAAGCATTGGTGTGTTGGGGCTTTTCTCTTGTACCAGATTGTTGGTCATAGTCTTATACATAAAAAAACTTGATAAATTTGTGTTTTTGTTTTGTTTTTTGGGGGGATATTTCTAACTGTTTTTTAAAATGACATGACTTTTTCTCTTGTTTTTTAAAACCCACAGAAATTTAATTAACATCTGCAGATGGGTCCTTTAAGAGTTCCTGCGGTTTGCAGCTCTTTGCTTGGGAAACACAAAAAGAAACCCTCATAAACCCTAATTCCCAGTGGCTGTACCGACCGTAGATGTTGTTCATGGGGGTGGGGATGCAGGCCAGGTTCAGGATGCCTCGGTTGCTGCAGTAGACGTGTTGGATGGTTCGGCCACACAGCGGGACGTTCTTGTGGAACGATAAGAGCACTGCCATGATCAGCACGGCCACGATCCAGGCCAGAGCGCAGCAGGAGTGCAGCCGAGCCGAAGTCATGATGGTGTGATACCTGAGAGGTTCACACACTGCAACATACCTGCACAGAGACAACTATTAAAACACATTTCTGTCTTACATCACCAACCATTTAAACATTCTCAAATTTGGTTGAAGCAACTGGACCACAAAGAATAATCTCACCTGTCGTAGGCCATCACACCCAGAATCGTGTGCATGGCAGTAGCATACGTGTGCACACAGTAGGCCTGGGCGATGGCCGAGGCGTAGGCGATCTTCTTCTGCCCCAGCAGGAAGTGCATCATGAGGCGAGGAAGCACCGTCGTGGCCCCCAGCAGGTCACAGACCAGCAGGTGACAGATCATTATAAACATGGGTCTGTGCAGGTTCTTGTCCAGCACAATGACACAAACCACCACCCCGTTCCCCAGTAACACCACAATGTAAGCAGACAGAGCCAGGAAGAACAGGAACGGACCGTATCCTGGAGGAATATGGAAACCCTCGAGTTCAAAAACAATCGGCTGTTTGAGAGGAATGAGCATCGTTAGGTTCTCCATCCAACATAGAACGGTTCTGTAAAAGAGAAGTACATGAAAACACACTAAAAAGGTAAAACCTCAGACATCACCACACTTAAGCTTCTGATTTTCACATAAAATGGTGTAAAAAGTTATTCAGCTTAAACATTTGACATAAGATGGATCCCACTGCCATACCTCCAAATCAGGCAAATAATACAACAGATGACGCCTACATGGATAATATTGTCTAATGATAACAAGTTTTCACTTCCTGAGGAGAGCATGAAGCCAGCCTCTTCTGTTTTCAGAGCTCTGATATTGTGACCTGGTGAGGAACGTCTTCGGTCCTTTAAAGGATTTTTCTTTGTGCCTGAAACCTTCCCAGGGTCGGATGTGCCATGGAAACACCAATCCTACCTGGAGCAGGCAGATGGAAAACGCAGGAGGCAGGTGAAAGATAAACCGAACAGGAGCAAAATCCCAAAAGTACAAAATCATAAATAAGATTTAAACAGAAGAGCATAGACAGAGGTAGAACCAAAGAGGCAGCAACTGAAGAAGACAGGGCAGGAAATGATGAGAACCTTTTTAAGAACAAAGGAATCCATCCGACCGAACGACCAAACCACCGACTGACCAACCGACCGACTCTCCGACCAAACAAACAAACAACCAACCGGCCGACAAACCGACTATCTGACCGACCGACCGATCAAACGACCGACAGACAATCTGACCGACCAAACGACCGACCGAGTTACTGATCTGGGACCAGGTTGCAGAGATCCATAGACCTTCCTTTCCAAGGGAACACACCGTTAGAAAGGCATCTAGAAGAAATCTTTCCCAGATGCCCAACAGGCTCAACTGGTTCCTTGATGGAGCTCATAGAAAGACAAACACCATAACAAGACTGACTGAGGCCTCAGCCAGATGTTCCCAGCACATCCTCACTAGATGCTTTGGTGTTCCACATCTATCTGACGTTCTTCTTGACCACCTGATCAGACTCACCACCAGGTGGTGATCAGCTGTCAGATCATCTTCTGTCTTCAGCTAAGTGTCCAAGACCATCTGGTTGTAGATCGAATTATTTAAAAAAACAACTGATCATTCACCTCCATCAAAGACAATCCATGAGTTCTGGAACCGGTCCGTGGAGAGGTGTCATCGTTTCCAGTCTGGAGTTACTCTGGATGAGGGGCAGGAAGCTCCTGTCTTGTCCAGTTTCAGCATTCTCCAGCTCTTCATGCCTCTGACTTGTTGGGGTTATTGTGGAAACTGTGAGTCAGTCCTCTGAAGGATGATGGTGAGCGGTGTCTTTGATAAACGACATTGTATGCTGCTGCTGGCGGGTCTTTCTAATTGGGCTTCAGCCACTAACTCCTGAGTCTTTAACTCAATCTTTCTGTTTGTGATGAAGTCAAATCTGAACTTTATATATTCTTCATCATGGAGGCTTTCTCACCTCAGGCCTTTCTCCTTCTTAGCTTCAAACCATAAACTTACTTTAGACAAACAGCCTTTTCTCTTTGTGAGGGTTAATAAAAGAAGCTTGTGGCATCCTGCTGCATGAGTCCAGGTCATATATTTTTTGTTTCTGTGTTTTAGATCTTTTTTACCATTAAACACGTATTTGGAAAGATTTCTCATGTTAGTTTGGATGCTATGCTGCTTAAATGACTTTTATTTATACTTTAAAGACTCCAATCTGTCCTAACTCAGATTTTAGATCAGATTCTCAGACAGATACTGCAGAGATGCATTTCTTCTTCAGCTTTAGGGCAATAAAACACACACTGAAGGTCAGTTCTGTCTTCCATAATGAGTTTTATAATCAGAAAAGCTTTTAACCAGATTTGTTCTTCAGTAAATGATCCTGCAGTCGTATAACTTTTCTCTGATCATCCTGTTTCTCCTCTGATTGTAGAAATACTCGGTCGGCCTGAGTTTTCTCCTTGAAAACTTTGTTTTAAGTTTCGTTGTGGAAACTGTGAACAGTTGCATGCTGGGAGCCCGGGGACCAGCGGTTTCATCATTGCCACAGCTGCCAGTAATGGGTGTTAATGTTTTTGAAACAGAGGTGATGATTAATGAGGTCCGCTGTGAGCCGCTCCCTAACAAACACTTACCAACAGTTTCTGATGGTAATTAATCCTCTGGGAAGGAGACGGAGGCCCAGTAATAGGTGTTTATAACAGTTCAGAGAATAACAGTAATTACAGAAGAAGCCTCCTGAGATCTGCGAGGACTCACCTCAGTCCGACTGTGGACCAACTTCTGGTTCCTGGTTACAAACATGACATCATATCTGCCTCTAACAGTGAGACGGGTCAGATTTTATGACCTCAGGACTTATTGGTGACATAATTAACCCAAAAACAACATTTAATGCCTTATTTAATCACGCTACAGTTGTAACCAGATCTGTCTGCCTGACGTGTTTCTGTCCTTCTGTTTGAACCGTAGGAACCATCTTCCTGTGTTCCTGTGACGGCACATAAACTGAAACACAGTCAGCAGTGTGACGGTAAACACAGAGGGCTGGAGTCTCTACAGACAGAGATTACCGCCCTGTCCAACAGTCCCTGAACGCCTCGTTTTAGTTAATTTGATTACCTGCTGGTCACTGAGACCCACAGGAGCTCCGAGGCCTCCAGGATGTTCAGCACAGCCAGAAACTAACTTTATCCCAGCTTAGCTTCTGACGTGATGGCAGGTGATTCATGGATGTGAACATATTATATAAAAACATGTTGATGTGATTCCATCTACGGTCAAAGTTTTGTCTTTCTAGAAACTCACTAAGTTCAACTTCCTGTTGACTGTCAGCCACAAACTAACATATTAATCTGTTTCAGCTAAAATCCCAGACCAGCAAATACAAAAGAATAATTTTATTACCATTATTCGTCACATTTAATGAAGCTACAGGTGCATCTCTTTATGTTCATATATATGAAAATAAAGAATAAGATAACATTATAAAAGAATAAAAACAGGAACCTCTATGCAAAACTAAATCTGTTCACAATCCTTTCAGATTATATCGACACAGTTAAAGCAGCAGCTTAAACAGCTTTAACTTTACTTTCTGATGGAGAGCGAGTGGGAATTACTCAGGAACAGAAAATGGAAGATAAAACTGTTCGAGTCAAGAGGTCAGCAGTGATTAGAGGTCTGACAGCTCAGGGATAGAAACTGGTTTCAGTCGGGATAAACGGGCCTTCGTGGACCTGCGCTGGACCTTCTCAGACATCCAGAGTCTGGGATCTCCTCCTGGGAGTTTCTGGGCTGGTTATGATCCTCTGCAGGGCCTTCCTGTCTGCTGCACACCCTGCACAGATGCAGTTTGAGATTACTCTGTCCACGTGGTTCTGCAGGTCCTTTCTGGAAAACCCTGTGGAGGTTCTTCTCAGTGAGTTCTGAAACAGTTCTACAGATTCTCTGAGGGTCTGTTAGTCCCTCCATGGATCAGTTAGACCTACGTGTTTGCTTTTGCAGCACCTGAGGAGTCCTGTGGCTGTCCAGCAGTCGGCCATGTCTCTGCTGGAGATAAACACCAGAAACAACGGAGGACTCTCTGGTTTAAAGTTTAAAGCAGACTTTGAAAGAGCTTCAAACTCTCAGAAGAAGTTCGAGGAGCCACGCTGTTTGGTGGGAATTGTGATGCTGACCCTGTGGATTTCTTCATCTTACGTCACACATTATGTAATGTTATGTGTGGCAGGTTTTATAACTATATCTGTAAATAAGCTCTACAAACAGTAAACCTTCACAGCAGCAGGGAGCACTCTACTCGTTAAACTACTGCCTTTAAATTTAGTTTAAGATGTTTAAATGTAGTAGAATTTAACTCTTTTCCTTCTTACGACTGATACTTTTAACTGGTTTGTTGATTCATGTTTAATAAAAGTTTTTGTTGCTGTTTTGTGGTTAAAAAGAAGCCATTTTCAGCCTGATGGATAACTACACCTACAACAGCCTCATGCTCCAGCTGGAGGGGTTAAAGGTCACCGAGGACTCCATGTACCTGCTCTTTTCCCTTTTCCTTATTGCCTATGTTGTTGTCATGTTTTTGAATGTCGGTGTTCTGGTTCTGATTATGGTGCATAAGAACCTCCATCAGCCCATGTACGTGCTGTTCTGCAGCCTGACGGTCAACGACATGATTGGGAGTTCCCACATTCTGCCTCAGATGCTGTTGGACATCCTGAAGCCTCCCGCGGAGCGCCTCATCAGTTATAACCAGTGCGTCGTTCAGGCGTTCACCACTCATTACTACGGTGCCGCGGCGCACACCGTCCTCATGATCATGGCCTTCGACAGATACGTGGCCATCTGCGATCCTCTGCGTTACTCCGCAGTGATGACCAATAAAACGGTCATCAAGCTGAAGGTTTCTGCCTGGGGGGTACCGTTTGTTCTGACTGGGGTTCTGCTGGGTCTGACTGTGCGTCTGAGCCGGTGCCGGACTCTGATCACGAACCCGTACTGCGACAACGCCTCGCTGTTCAAGCTGTCCTGTGAGAGTGTGGTGATTAATAACATCTACGGGCTGGCGTACACCGTGGTTCTGTACGTGGCCTCTGTGGGCAGCATCGTTCTGACCTACACCCAGATCACCGTCGTCTGCCTGACCCGGAAGAACCAGTCCCTGAACAGGAAGGCCTTAAAGACCTGCAGCACGCACCTGCTGGTGTATCTGATCATGGCCTGCAGTGGATTCACCATCATTACTCTGCACCGGTTCCCTCAGTATTCAGAATACAGAAAATTCTCCGTGGTTGTGTTTGTTTTTGTTCCTGGGACCCTCAACCCCATTATTTATGGTTTACAGTCCAAAGAGATCCGGAAATTCATGTTTCAAATATTTAAATCAATTAAATGTTTCCCATTTAATAAATGCAAATAGTAAAATAGACATTTATGAGCAAAAAATTACAATAAATCCATCCAAACCTGAGAAAACTATCTAATATGTATGACTTTGTACACATCTAAAATGTCAAAGTAAATCAAAATATTCCAGCAGCAGAACTCTGAGTGGTTCTCTGTTTGTCTCTGATGGTTCTGGACAAACTCACCTGATCTGAAGGACTGAGAGCTGCGGGAGATCAGAGAAACACCTGAAACCTGGACCGGGACCAGGACCGGGACCGGGACCAGGACCGGGACCGGGACCAGGACCTCTCACTCACTGCTGTCTGTAACATCAGTACTTCATTTAAAATAAACCATAATCAGATATCATTTCTACATCAATAAGTGATCAAATTTTCACATTTTGTTTTTAAGATTTTATTTTTTTTCCAACATTTGTGTCATAAATGAGCAAAAAACACAAAAAAAACAAACAAACAAGAGATAAATCACAAATACAGCCTCGTGCAGAAAGTCACAGGAAAGTGTAGAAATGTGGAAACCTTCCTGCAGATTATTTGAAGCAGAGTTTCGTGACTTTCTGCTGATTTTAGACACAAACAAACAGCAGGAGTTTAATAACCGGTGCAGGATACAGGTTTTTATTATGTGGGAGAAAATGAACAAAAAGAATCCACAAAATTCACTTCAATTTATTATAAACTAAAAATAAAAAGTTCAAACTTGTGTGAGACATAACATAAAGTCAGTACTGCACTCAGAAACGGTGACGTGAACCTTTAAACTTCAATTTATATCTGAAAACTCATCTTTCATTTGTTATAAAAAGACTTAAAGGAAAAACTGCAGTTTAACTGATGACCAGCAGGTGGCGACACCTGTCAACACAAAGCTTTTATTTTGGAACTCTTCAGCTGTTTTAAATCACTTTTACCAGCAGGTGTTCAGTTTTTGTAGTGCATTGATTCAAATCCCAAATTATTTTCTGAATAAAGATAATTTATAATATTTATACCATCAGGTTGGAGCCATTATTATCTGAGTTCATCCTGTTGACCATATATGGTCATTTCTGGTTGTAACAAGAAGAAGGTGAAAGCAGGTAAACGCCCAGCTGGTTCCCAATTCTGAATCCTGATTCAAGATGGCTGACCTTAGAAAACAAAATGGCTGCAGCTCAGCCAGTGTTACAGACACTGAGGTAAACCTTGGTGCGGTAGTAGCTGAGAGTCATCCTAACATCTTCTCTGAGCCCTAACTGATCGGAGTTTGGACAGCGGGTGATATGCATTCCTGGAAGAAATGCTGGTTTCATCATGGGTGACATCGTGGTTACACAGTCTGAGGTTCTGAGGTTCTGAGGCGGCGGCCCGCTCAGATGGCCTTCCCCAGGATCAGGACGCTCATGAAGAAGAACATGATGAAGAACAGCCACATGAAGAAGCGGTCCATCACCTTGGCGATCTTCCTCCACTCGCCGATGCGAAGCTGCGCCGCTCGCTGGTCCTGGTACGAGTTAGCGATGAACTCGATGTTTTTGCGCAGTTTCTGGTGCTGGCACACGCACTGGGTTCTCACCAGGATCTCCCTCGGGTTCTCCGGGACTCCACCTCCCTTCTTCTCCTCCCCTCCCTCGCCCCGTCCTCCGGCAGAGTGGTCGATGGTCACAAACAGGTCCTCTTTCCAGAGGCTCTGCTTGGTCACAACCTGCTCCTCCCTCACAGACGCCTCTCGGCCCTCGTCCTCCCCCCTCCCTCCCCACGCCTGTCCGTTCACGTCCCAGTTTGTCCCTCTGCTGTCCCCAGACGAGGGGACGTCTGACTCCTCTTGGGACAGAGGCTGCTTCTTGGACGAAGCTCCTCTGAAGCAGCTCTCTCCCACCTCGCTGACGAAACAGATTTTGGCCAGGTATTTCAGGACGAAGCGCTCGGCCCACTGTGGGACGGGCTGGGCCTCAGAACCGCAGTGGTGTATGTTCATGATGAAGATGGTGAGGGCTGTGGACGCAGTCACCATCGTCATGGTGGCAATGTAGTACTTTCCTGTTGAGAAAGAACACGAGGAGATGTTTAGGCTCAGAGTTCTGACTCAGTTTCACTCCAGGAGGAGAATCATCTCCTGCAACGAGATGTTCCGACCTGTTGCTCAACTGAGGCTGGACTGAGCTAAATACAGATTTGATTGACCTGATCTCCACTCAGGGCACCTTTGGAGGTCTGAGTGACGACCTTCAGGGGTCTGACTGACGGCCTCTGGAGGTCTGAGTGACGACCTTCAGGGGTCTGACTGACGGCCTCTGGAGGTCTGAGTGACGACCTTCGGAGGTCTGAGTGACGGCCTTCGGAGGTCTGACTGACGACCTTCGGAGGTCTGAGTGACGGCCTTCGGAGGTCTGACTGACGGCCTTCGGAGGTCTG
>NC_051442.1:288047-291760 GCF_001649575.2 Kryptolebias marmoratus
CACACACACACACACACACACACACACACACACACACACACACATACACTCTTTTAAACCACATTTCCCTGATTAATTAACCGGCCAATCACCTCAACTTTAATCTCTAAACGTCTGATTATTAAATCCTGTTTACAGTTAAAGATGAAGGTGATGAAGGTGATGAAGGTGATGAAGGTGATGATGATGATGATGAAGGTGATGAAGAGGATGAAGGTGATCCTTTGGTTCTGATGAAGGTTCATGTCTGAGAGTTTCTCTCTGGTTCTGTCGTTTGTCTGCATGTTTTTCTGACTCATAAAAAAGGAACGATTCTGGAACGATTCCTTCCTCCTGAGCTCTGATGGAAACCGATCTTCATCCTGAGGACCGAAGCAGCTCACACTCCTCTCCGTTTCTGTCTCAGGTGAGTGATGGTTCTGCTGTGACCTTCGCTTCCTTAACGTTCCGTCGTCAGTTTGAAACACTGGGAGGTCCAACAGGAACATAAAAGGAAACAGCAGACGAGTTTAACGACCTGCAGATGACGAGGGGATAAAACAGCTCTGACCTTTGACCCGCCTGCAGAGGAGGCTCCGCTCTGAGCATCGTTTGGACTAAAATGGAAACGATTGGTTTGTTTACTGACTGAAGTCCTGCAGGACGAGGAGAAGGAGGAGGAGGAAGAGGAAGAGGAAGAGGAAGAGGTGAAGGAGGAGGAGGAGGAGNTCTGAGTGACGGCCTTCGGAGGTCTGACTGACGGCCTTCGGAGGTCTGAGTGACGGCCTTCAGGAGTCTGACTGACAACCTTCGGAGGTCTGAGTGACGGCCTTCGGAGGTCTGACTGACGGCCTCTGGAGGTCTGAGTGACGGCCTTCAGGAGTCTGACTGACGGCCTTCGGAGGTCTGAGTGACGACCTAGGAGGTCTGACTGACGACCTTCGGAGGTCTGACTGACGACCTTCGGAGGTCTGAGTGACGGCCTTCGGAGGTCTGACTGACGACCTTCGGAGGTCTGACTGACGACCTTCGGAGGTCTGAGTGACGGCCTTCAGAGGTACGTTTGTTGAAGGACCTCCTGAAGTCAGGTGACCCCTCTCAGGAGGAAGAGGTCATATCTGCCTGTCTGCTGCAGCTGGTTAAGCATTAAGAATATTCTGAAGTTATTTCCATTTTGTTGGGATGTTTTATGAATCAGAGTGGATTACAGGACCCAGTTAGATGTCTGTTCCGATTGTTTTTGGACCCGCTGTGGTCACTGTGAGCTGTAAGGAGCGTTATGATGCATTTATTCACCTCCTTAAACCCAGAGGTTTGGATCACAGTGAAGCAAAAATCAGTTCAACAGAAGTTATTTTTATTTACAGTTTAAATCATTAAAAGCCTTTTAACACGTAACCAACGGAGGAACGTTTCTCAGCTGAACATTTAACTGAAGGATGAGATGTAAACTCTGAGAGATTATTGATCCCTGAGCTCTGATTGGTGTATTTTAGACACCAGCTGACAGCCTCCTGATCCTTGTAGGAACATGATGTTTACCACGGCTGTAAATCGACCTCCTCTCAGTCCGAACTCGACGACGCAACAACTGATCTGCTTCCTCTGCAGTTTGGTGTCCTGAGCAGCAGTTAATCATCGTTATTCCTCCTCTGGTGATTTTTAAGGAGGCGGAGGAGGAATCTGCAGATAATTAAGCCTCCTCCCTGAATGTCAGGCTCCAGATTAATGTGTTCCTCTAAATATCACCGTCAGGAATCTGAAGCATGAAACGGAACATCACGTTCACCAACTGGATCTCACACAGAACCATTTATGTCTTTGCTGTCGGACTTAAAGCTTCACTGTAAACCTCGTCCACCAACAAAACATCTGATTAAACATCCTCTCCTACAACAGAACAAACAGAGGAGGAACATCTGAACCCAGAGGTACATCTGACAGGAAAGAACCACAGGACTGGGTTCTTGATTCCTCATGTTCTCCACTAGAACATTCAGCTCCTCCTGTGCATCAAAGCTGCAAACAAACAAATCCCAACATCTCCTTCAAAGACTGAGGCTGTCTTCCACCTGCTCCCTACTCTCACTGCAGATGTTGTCTGCAAACTTCAGCATCATGAACCTCCTCAGCTCTCTCCCATGAAGACAGAAACACCCAATCTCTGTTTGAGAAATAAAGACCAGAAGGTCCCCTCACCGATCAGAGGGACGCTCTCGGACGGCGGCATGCTCTCAGCCACCAGCAGCTGGAAGACGGTGAGGGCCAGCAGCACCGTCACGCCCAGAGAAATCTTCTCCCCGGAGTCGGCTGGCAGGTAGAAGCCCAGCGGAGCCAGGAAGGAGATCATCATGCAGGGGATTAGGAGGTTGAAGATGTAGAAGGAGGCCCGTCTCTTCAGGTGGAGCGTGAAGGTGATGTCCGGGTACGGGTCGGAGCAGCAGCCGTACAGGATCACGTTCTTCTTGGCCGGCATGCCCAGAACCTGCTCAGAGAGAGGACTTCAAAGATCTGATTCAGGACCAGGATAGGTTGAGAAGAAGACCTCTCACCTCCCACTCCACGTTGGGGACGAAGTCGGCCAGATCTGCGCTGTCCAAGGCGTTGATCAGGTCCATCTGGTTCCCGTTGTGAGTCCAGGAGCCGAAGGTCAGGTGGCACTGCTGCACATCGAAGGGGAAGAAGGCCACGTCCACGGAGCAGGAGCTTTTGGTGATGGCTGGCTGGTCCCACATCACCTGTCCATCGTTACGGAGGACCACGTTGGTCTCCATGGAGCTGGAGAACTCGTCGTCTGCACTGTGAAGCAGGAAGTTGTTAGAAGCTAGGAGAAGAAGTGAGCCCGACTGACAGGAAGCTTCAGGTACCTGTTGTACAGGACGATGTCAGGCCTCCAGACGTAGCTGCTGGGAATCCGGATGGTGTCCAGGCCGTCGTAGTCCTCCGTTTTCCACGTGAGGTAGGCGTCCATCCACACCTGGCGGATCCACAGGTAGGTGGTCAGGATCTGGTTCCTCTCATCCTGATGGAACAGAACACATCAGAACGAGGATCCTGAGGATCCTCCAGACAGGGTGTAGTTACCATGTCGATGATCTGGGACAGCGTGATCTGCAGCGTGACGTTGATGATGTTGTCGGTGTCCTCCACCGGCCGCAGGGCGTTGGTGTAGTTGGAGAACAGGTCACTCAGGAGCTTCTGGGCGAAGCGGCCGTGAGCCGAGAAACAAACTGCAGAGGAGAAGAAGAAGAGATTCAGGTGGACCACCAGACACCAGACTTTCATCGGGTCGGGTTCTTTGAAACACGAGTTTATGTTTTACTTTTAGTTTTTATTTTAAGAGACGTGTCAGAGAATGAAGGCTGTCCCGACGATTGACCCAATTCAAGATGGCTGCCTCAAGCATCTGAACTGGAAACCTAAACATGTTTATAACTCAGCTGTTGAGCTCAAAGATGGTGGGTGGTAGCTGAGAATGATTGACAGCACACACTCTGAGGGCTGACGGGTCACCTGAGGTCGGTCTTATTTTTCACCATGAAAGGATTTCAGTCTGAAACTCTGGCCTTTAATTTATTTAATAATCTGTTCTGAGATAATTCTCACAGGTAACCACACACACACTCACACACACACACACACTCACACACACACAGACACACACTCAGACACACTCACACACACACACACACACACTCACACACACACACACACACACACACACACACACACAC
>NC_051442.1:295069-303262 GCF_001649575.2 Kryptolebias marmoratus
GAGGAAGAGGAAGAGGTGAAGGAGGAGGAGGAGGAGGAGGAGGAGGAGGAGGAGGGGGGGGATCTGTAAAATCCTCCTGATAGAACTGAAGTCTGTGATGTTCATCTTTTTACTTTTAAAATATTTTAAAGAGTCCTGGTTCCACATGGTGACCACAAGAACCAAGGAAAGAAGTTCTGTTCCTCTCTAGAACCTCCTGGAAGCTACAAGGAACCCCAGAAGAACCAAGACAGACCTTAGAGGAACCCTGGAGTCTGAAATATTTAATTAATAAATTAATATTCTTTCTGACGAAGACACCTGTCAATCATCAGGGTTATAAAGTCCTGAAAGGCTGAAAGGAACCTTTACAGAACCACAGTGACCTTTACAGAACCACAGGAACCTTTATAGAACCACAGGAACCTTTACAGAACCACAGGAACCTTTATAGAACCACAGGAACCTTTATAGAACCACAGGAACCTTTACAGAACCACAGGAACCTTTACAGAACCACAGTGACCTTTACAGAACCACAGGAACTTTTACAGAACCACAGGAACCTTTACAGAACCACAGGAACCTTTACAGAACCATCCAACGTGCCAGAAGAACCAAGTCAAAGTTCTACCTGAAACTCCTCTCTTTACCTGCTGACAGGTCCGAGGAACCGGACCTGAGTTCTGACAGGACAGATCTGAAAGGTTCCATCAGAACCTGTGGGACTGACTGGACCGAGGCGATCTGCTGCAGAACCATCTGTTTCTGCAGAACCGAGCTGCAGCTGAATCAAGTTCGTCTTCACGGTTCTGGTCCAGAGTTGGGATGAAGCTCAGGAGTCAGCATTTTATCCAACAGAACACGTGTTTCGGTTCTGAGAGGAATCGTTTCATCCCCAGCAGCCGGACAGAAACTTCCGTTAGAACCTGACAGAACCTGACAGAACCTTATTCTTCCACCTCTGTTTATAAACCACAAATAAAGATTTAATCAATAATAAAATTTCTTTTAATGAATCTGAAAAGTTTGTATTTATTTATTTTTACTGATAAAAACTCATTTTATTTGGTTCAATCAGGAAGTGAAACGTTTTATTTTATTAGCAGATCAAGCATCAACAGTTATAAATAAAGTCTTCATTTATTGGAAGTTAGGAAACATTTTAATTCATAAATTATTTCAAAGTAACTTAAATCTTTTATTGTTCATAAATGTTGCTGCTAATAACACAGAACCTTTTAGAACCCGTCAGGTTCCTCTTCAGTTTATTATTTTACATCTGATAATAAAACTGTAACTTTATCAGTAAATAAATTAAACCTGATTAACCCGACTCCCCGGAGCGTCTCTGAGCTGATGAAGAGGAGCAGAAGGTTTTTACCTGGGACGATGAAGAGGAGCAGAAGGTTTTTACCTGGGACGATGAAGAGGAGCAGCAGGAGCTCGGAGCTGCAGACGATCTTCATCCTGATCAGTTATTGATCCGATCGATGGGATCAAACCTCCGGCTGCAGCTGAGAACAGAGGATGGAGCAGACTGAGGGATGAAGAGGAGAAGGAGGAGGAGGAGGGTGGCTGCTGTATGAGGGGCGGTCAGTGCCGTTCAGACTGAGCTCCTCACATGGCTGTGGGCGGAGCAGCGTTCAGCTGCAGGGCAGGGAATCAAACCCCCGACCCTTTCACGTCCCTGCCTCAGGGCCAAGCCGCCGGTCATCGGTGCCAACATGAACTCTGACTATGATCTGATGACGCCATGAGGCCGTCTGACGGTCAGAACTCCAGCCGGACCTCTGAGGTCCACAGACCAGCTCCAGAACCGGATGGGTGAATGGATGTTTGTCTTGTTTGTCTCCAGGTGTCCCTGTGACAGACTGGAGACCTGTCCACATGTCCCCCGTCTCTCTCACAGTGATGCTGGAGACACCAGCTCGCTGTGACCCGGAGACGAGCAGGTAAAGGTGGACGGATGAAACTGAAAGATTCTTATTTGTTATTTTATTTTTCTGTCTGATGTTCTCCGGTTCTTCAGCTGCTGGAAACGTCTGAAATGTTCCTCAGCTGCAACAAACGGAGGACGGAATCAGAAAGTAAGTTTGAGAAGTGACCAGAGGTCAGTAAGAAAAGATTAAAGGATTAAGAAGAATTCAATTATCTGAGGTCAAAGGTCTAACTAATCCCTTTGATTTATTTCACAGAATTTAATTTTCCTCTTTTTTATTTTCTGTTTCTGAGTCACAAACATGAAACATATATTTATTAGTTTTATCTGTTTGTCTGAGGTTCTGTCGCAGCAGAACCCGGCTCCAGCTCAGGTTCTCTTCTTCACGCCATCTGGAGGTTAATTGATGCGAGCCCCAGCAGGCAGGCCGGGAGCCAAACCAGATCGAGCCGAACAACAGAACCTGGAGACGGAGCCAGAGTTGAACAAAGCAGAGCGATGGAGGGAGGTGAAGTTCCTCCTCCACCCTGCAGACGGCTCGCTGCTGCCATTACTGCAGCAAAGATGGCTGCAGAGCAGACTGATCCCAGGTCTGATTTACACTTCATGAAGAAATCTGGATCTGGGGTCTGAGGAGGACCAGCTGGAGGTGTTTCCTTTTATTCCTCTGAGAGCTGAACGAGGCAGAGGAGTCTTCTTCTTCCTCATGCTTGAAACTTTAAATCATCCTGATCAAGATGTTTTCTCTTCTTATAATGAAATAATTCCTTCAAATGAGTCTGACGGGATGAAAAACCAACTGGCATCACAGTTTCCTGCCTGGCAGCTGTTCCAGATGTTTAATCATGATTATCAGCCCAGGTGTGCTGTCAGCCTCAGTCCACCAGGTGGCGCCACAGGGCTTCAGATGAACAGCTCCAGATTAGTTTCATTCAAAATCTTTTCAAATCTTTATTTTTTCTAAAATTACAAAACATGTTCAGAGGGAAAAAATGAGCCACATTTTCTTTTATTTCAGCAGAGCTATAAACTGATCCTCTTCCTGTTGTCAGATTATTTTAAAGCTGTGAATAAATGTGAGAATTATTTTATTACAAACATTACAAAATAAACTGTTTTGTATATTTCATAATCTCTCTGATAAAAAACAGATTTTTAAAAAATGTAAAAATTTGTTTAAGAAATATATTTTTTGTTTGTTTTGTAGTTTTTTATCTGTTTCTTATGTGTTATTATTTCAAACTGCGTATTATTATTTGTTTTTTTATTATTTTTTTGTTATGTTTTATGTCAAAAATGTTGATTATTTATGAAAACTTTACATTTAGTCACTGCAGTGTCTCATAAAACATGCTTAAATCAAGTATTTGTTTATTTAAAGCTAAAGAAATAATTATATAATTGCTGTTTCAACTATTATGTAACGACACGCCCCCCGCCCCTGATTGGCTGGCAGGCCTGTCACTCAGAGCTCAGGCAGCCAATAGCAGCGCGCCGTTTGCGAAACTAACTAATACAAACCAGCAGCCGCCATGTTGTGTCCGCGCGGCCCCGGAGGGACGTCCGGTTGTAAATAGTAAATGACTGTACCGCCCGCTGGGCCGTTCACACAAACCGGACCGCAGCTGGGAGCTATGAGCCGTCCGTCCTCTGCCGGAGCCGGAGGTGGAGGACTCGGGGGCGGCAAAGCGGGCGGAGGAAAGCACGGAGGACCGGGAGGAGCCACTTCTGCCGCCGCCGCCGCGGCCGCGGCCGCCGGCGTCGGTACCGTCGCCGGCTCGGGGTCCGCCGCCGCGGGCCCGCCCCCCCCCCGCCCCCCCCCCCCCCCCCCCCGCGCCGCCCNCGGTACCGTCGCCGGCTCGGGTTCCGCCGCCGTGTGCCTGCCGTCCGCCGGCCTCCCCGGGCAGCCCGCGGAGCTCACGGCTCTGTTCGAGTGCCCGGTGTGCTTCGACTACGTGCTGCCGCCCATCCTGCAGTGCCAGGCGGGTCACCTGGTCTGCAACCCGTGCCGCCAGAAGCTGAGCTGCTGCCCGACCTGCCGCGGCCCGCTCAGCCCCAGCATCCGGAACCTGGCCATGGAGAAGGTGGCGTCCGCGCTGCCCTTCCCCTGCAAGGTAAGCGGCTCCGGGACCGGCTCTGTCCGGGACACCGCCGCTCCGCTTCGCACGCGACTTCCCCGTGTGTGCGCCAGTGTCTGCTGACGTCATACGGACTCCTGCCGAACCAAAACAAACCGGGAGTTCGGGTTCGAACCAGTGCTGGTTCCGAAATCCAGTCTGACAGTTAGAAACCGGTGGACCTGAACAAAAATCATCAGAATATTCTGGGTTTTTTTAAGTTTATTTCCCTTTTTCCTACAGAGATCTGTGATCAAAGAGTCTGGGTGATAGTTACCTGAACACGCACACACACACACACACACACACCACAGGTAGGACCACGTGGTGCGTTTACTGTCTGCAGGAAACCTGTTGGTTCTGCTGGTCCTGGTTCTGTTACACACATTAAAGTTGAATTGGACCTGAATGAAAGCTGAGTCGTGACCTCTGACCCCGGGGAACATCAGAGCTGATCTGAGGTCAGGTTCTGTCTTCACGGACCTCTGAGGTTCTGATTAAAGATGAACAGGGCCTCGCTGACAGGTGACACCTGGAAGTGTCAGGTGACCCGTCTCAGAACCAGAACCAGTAAAGTCACCTGAGATCAGGACTTAGTTTCATCCAACACTTTACATTCCGTCCACCCGGTCCGCAGAACCTCGGTTCTGTTTGTATTTTAGTGTAAATCCTGTCATTAACTGTTTGTTTGGGTTCTAACGTCAGAGAGCAGCTCACAGGATGTTCTGCTGCGGTACAGAACCGGTCATGGTTCTGACAGACGGATCAAAATGTCTCCTCTGAGAGAAACTTTCAAAATAAAACGACAGAGACTTCAGAGGAAACAGTCTCTGTGGACTCAGAGTGGAACTGATGAAGACCTGCTGCTCTTCTGCCTCCTTTCCACTTCAAACAACTCTGCGGGCACACACACCCACACGCACACACACCCACACACACCGTCTCTCACACACACACACACACGCTCACAGACACACTCACTTCCTGCGGCTGGTTTCTGGGTGGGTTTTGCTCTGAAGCTGCAGCAGGATGGTTTGGGTCCTGGTTCTGGAGGCGGTTCTGGTTCTGTCTTCAGGCTGGAACATCAGCGGCGCTATTCTTTGTTTCTGAGGGCGGTGGGAGAGTGGTAGTAGCTGAGAGTGCTGCTTTGAGCTGAACGCACCGGTCTCCTTCAGCCGGGGGCTGGATCTGTGGATTCTGTTTGTGTTCTCTGGTTTTTAAATTTATTATTTGTTGTTTTTGTTGCTGTCGGTGAAACAGACAGAGTGGGACAGATGCTGAGGGGGGAGGAGGGGGAGGCTGAGCCTTTTCTCTCAGGTTTCATTTCCCCGCCCCCACAGAGAGTGTGTGTGTGAGCGCTCTGCTGCTGTTGAATCAGACGAGCAGCTCACGGTGTGTGTGTGTGTGTGTGGTGGTTCTGCCTGGTTTCGGTTCTTCGTTGTTGTTTTTTTCACCACAGAAGAAGAAAAGCGTCTGTTTTTCTTCTTCTGCTGTTGCTGCTGCTGCAGTCCCATCGAGGCGTTGGAGCGTCACTGAGCCGGTACGTTCCTCGGATTATCGACTCGTTATTGATCGTTTCATCAGCTGGTTGAGGGACAGATGTTTGTTTGGTTGCTGGAGCTTTTGTGTCTCTGTTGAAGGTGATTGATTAATCACCTCCTGCTGATTGATTGATTGATTGATTATCAGCAGGATGAACTGATTAGTTGACTCTGTCGATCATCTTTAACAACAGATTCATTTAAACTCTGCGTCTAATCAGCTGGTTATTTATTCACTGATCAGCTGATCAATCAGGCCTCTGATGAATAATAATCCTGAAGGAACAGCAGAACAACCAGAACCAGACGTTTGGACGGTTCAGGTTCTTCATCAGTTTGATTAACGATGGTAATAATCAGCAGCCGTTCTGTCCTGACCTCTGATCAGCTGACTCCTCGTTTAGCTGCAGGTCCAACCTGAGCTGGACCGGAGCGCCTCACACATCTGGGAACATGTGGCGTTCAGGTGCTGAGGTCCTGAAGGTCCAAACTGACGGCCGCTGGCCTCAGACACCTCAGGGGTTGTAGGTGTAAACACGGTGGGAGTCATGTGATGGTTCTGGTCCGACCCGCAGCTACTGAGCGCGTGCAGATGGACTGTCTGTCTCTGGACGGAGAGCCGCGGGGGACAAAAAGCTCCCAGCAGTCTGAGCTGTGAAAGATGCTGTTTGACTTTTAGCCCTTTCAGATCCAAGCCGAGCCAGAACCACAGAACCAGGCTGCAGCTGCAGGTCAGGTTACTGGAAACGGACCTGGACTTTCTGTCCAGGGTTCATGTCTCGTCTGAAAGGGTTCTTTAAGGTCTTAGGACTGATGAAGACTTACGAGTCATTCTGTTTTATTGAAGAACCAAAAGGTTAGTTTTCTGTTTCTTCTCCCAGAGAACGGTTCCTGGTAGACCAGGAACCGTTCTGAACCAGGAACCGTTCTGAACCAAGAACCGTTCTGAACCAGGAGCCGTTCTGAACCAGGAACCGTTCTGAACCAGGAACCGTTCTGAACCAAGAACCGTTCTGAACCTGTTCCTCGGTTAGAGATGTCAGGAAGTGGAGCTGAGGGTAGAAACAGTTTCAGTTGGAGAACATCGATCCAGATTGATCTGAAAGGTCAGGAGATATCTAACAGAAAAGTTTAATTCAAACTGAAGCTTCCTGTAGATTCTGGGTTCAGTTTGTTCTTTAATCTGAGGTTAATCAGCTGTTTGAGGTTTAATCTGAGGTTTAATCTGAGGTTTAATCTGAGGTGTTCAGGCTGATCATTGTTTCAGGGCTGCAGCTGCTGATTGTTTCCTGATGGGTTTAAATTATTTTAAAATGTCAGAATAAAAACTGCTTCACAGTGAAGACAGGTGTTAGATTTTCTCTGAAACATTTAAACTCTTTGATAATTCAGGGTAAGTAATTCTAGGTTAACTTGACTCTGAATTAACCTGAATTAACCTGAATTAACCTGGATTAACCTGGCGGTTTGGGCTGGTCGTTGCAGCTGCGGCGTGCCTCCATGTTGTGTCCGGCGTCCTGCCTGCCCCTCCTCAGGGAGCTGGCTCAGTGGCGCTGCCTGCTGGGTTGGCACCGCCCCCACGGAGTCGGGTCATCGAGCGGCGCCGGCGTAACGGCTAACAGCGGCCAGCAGCAGGGGTCAGAGGTCAGGGACAGAGCCCAGCGACCTGTCGGACGCACCAAACCTGTGCCGGGCAGCCAGGTGAGTCCTGGACTAACGCGGCCAGGTGAGTCCTGGACTAAGGCGGCCAGGTGAGACCTGCTGCTGGTTCCTGGTTCTGAGAGAGCGACACCAAGAAGAAGAGAAAGTCCTGATTTAATTAATCTGAAACCAGAATTAATTTAAAATTATTTCTTCTGAACCTTCGGACATCTTTGCCTCTGAAAGAAGCAGCTGAACAAACAGAACCTAAAAAACAACTAAACTTTGGCTGTAGCAGCTGCTGCTGCATCTTCATGTCCTTCTTGGTGATTGGTTGAGTGTTCAGGCCCGTCTGATGACTGATTTTATTCAGCCCATTACTCCTTCTGTCTCTAGTAATTAATAATATTATGCTCAAAATGTGACATCATGGTTGTGTACATGGGGGTGGGCGGGGCTTATATCTCCTCATCGTTAGTGAGCAGACTCTGGTTCCAAAACTACAACCTATCAGCTCCAGCCGACCTGGTTCTGTTGGGTTCGGTCTGCTGACTCTGACTTCCTGACGGGTCTCATCCGGACCTGATGGAGGCCCGGGTGGAGGGTGGTGTCTCCTTACCTCCGGCCCATTACCCAGCCGACCCGGCTTCAGTCTCAGACCTTTTAATCCTGATTGGTATCGACCCGCTCCGAGTTCTTAATGCATCAGAGACGCGTTCTATTCACCGCTCCTCCTGGAAACTGAAATCTGAAATCTGAGCCGGCAGATGTTCACCATCTGGCTGCTGTGTGGGTGTGTGTGTGTGTGTGAACTGAGAGGGAAACAACTTGAATACATCATGTGGAACAACATCAGATATTTGAAAAAACAAATTTTTACTGTTTTATTCCATCTCTGATCGAGACGGGAAGCTAAAGTTTATTAGAGGTGAGCTGGTTGGAGAGAAGCAGGGAGAACATGTCAGGGAGAACA
>NC_051442.1:303362-329561 GCF_001649575.2 Kryptolebias marmoratus
TTAAGCATGTAAAACTATGGCGAGGTTTTAAAAGCATAAAGAGCATGTCAAAGCATAGCGAGCATCTAAAAGCAGTGAAAGCATTGCAAACATTTAAAAGCATAAGCATTTAAAAGTAAAAGCATAGTTAACATTTTAAGCATAGGGAGCATTTTTAAACGAGCATTTAAAAGCTTTGAAAGTTCAACATTTGAAAGCATAATAACCAATTCAAAGCATAGCGAGCATTTAAAAGCATAATGACCATTTAAAGCATAGCAAACATTTCAAAGCGTAGAGACCATTTCAAAGCATAGCGAACAATTTCAGCATGAGTGTGTAAAACCATGGCGAGCTTTTAAAAGCATAATGGGCATTTTAGAAAGACCCTTTTAAAGCATAGCAAACATTTAAAAGCAAAAGGAGCATTTAAAAGCATAAAGAGCATGTAAAACCATAGTGAGCATTTAAAAGCAGTGAAAGTATTGCAAATAAGCTTTTGAAAGCACAGCGAGCATTTAAAGCAGTGAAAGCATGAGGAAAACAAATTAATACAATCAATTAGTTATGCAACTGTCAAGTTAAAACAGCAAATGGTGCATTTGCTATCTCCACCCACTTGGCACATGCATCAGAGAGAATCAAGCGCACCCATGTCTTTCACTCGGGCCTTCAGAAGCCTATAAAGTAACTTGGCACACCTGTGCTCCTAATGATCTCTTCAGAGAGAGCCTCAGCTTTAAGCTTCCACAGAGACACCACTGGTAGGAACTGGACATTATATCATTTTATCTGCATTCTGTTGATGAAATGGGTTTATGTATTTGGAATGTAGTTTGTTTGTTTATTCACTGATAACTTAAGTAAATTAACATTTCTTGGAAAACTAGTTAATTAGTTCATTGTGATCCGAAATTGACTTTGTTTCATCTGTTTGTAGGTTTTCAACCAACCTGCTCTGTGACTTCTGTAACTATCTTGACTACTCGATGTAAAGTCATGGTGGTTTTGCACTGTCAGTTGGAAGAATCCAAAGGAAAAAAGAAGATAAATAAAAGATGTCGCTGAGATGAGTGGTTCCTGCATTTCTTTGATGGGAGCAAGCCCTTTTCAAGTTTGGGCAGAAGCCGAGGTGGTTTAAAGAGAGCAAAAAACTTGACAGTTGAAAACCATTCGGAAACCAACTGAAGACCAAATGACAGTGAAGTCCTGATAAAGGAGAGCTTCGACGAACCAACTCAAAAAGGACATCAGGTTATCGCAGCTGAACAATCCACAATGGCTGAAGAAATGTTTGGAAAGTCATTGAAACAATTGAAGCTGGATCGCACCATAGCAAAATCTTCCTTCACCAAGCAAGCAAACTGCCTGAGCAGAAAAGCTTCCAACATGACAGAGATAGAACTGCGAGAGGAGTTCAAAAAGCTTACCTCTGACGCCAGACATGTAAGTGATTCAAATTATGATTTTAAAGCTGGACTATTAGCAGAGGTGGAAGATGAGGCTGGTGAACTTTACAAACAGCAATAAGCTGATTTGGAAAATACTATTAATGACTGAATTAAAATTAGAGGAAGTCAAACAAATAGTTCAGTTTAACTTGTGGAAAAAATATGGTCAAGATTAGCTCTATACTGCAATCCAAGAGGCAGAAAAGGCATGTAATGTTGCTTCTGACATAAAAGTCTTAACTGTGAACAAAAGTGCACATGAAGTGCAGCTGTCCTTTGTGGAGAATATGGTCCAGGAATCTATTGAAAGTTTTGTGACCTAGGAAATATGGATTCCAGTAGAAGAAAGGGACAATATAGAAGGCAGAGTAAAACAAATTAAATTGATGAAAAATAAACTTCAAACAAGAAAATCACAGTTTGCCATAGCACAAACGATTGCAGAGGAGAAGAGTAAATCAGATGCAGCTCAAGCAGACCTTTCATCTTTACCTATACTAGCTCAACCCGCACCTATTGTAAAGACCAGACCCATTTCAACCTTGGAGAGACTCACACGGAAAGATAAAGACAGAGTGTTTTATTGGTTAGAGGTCTTTGGCGCTCGGGCCCCGGCAGGAGACGAGTTTGCAGAGAACCGCTGTGATCTTGAATGATCGAAGTAGGGTGAGAGATTAGAGTAGTCATCCCCCGGGACCCGGACCTGGTGGTGGCGTGGAGGACGAGGAAGGGGAGTCCAGAGGAGTGGTGGAGATCGGGGAGGCGGTGGGATGAGACTTTGCTGGCGAGCAGGAGGAGCCATGGCCGGGGAGCCTTATATCCTGCACCTGGACACGATTTGGCAGCTGGGAGCGAGGATCCATGATGAGTGATGCTGGACAGCTGGGTGAGTCTGCCAGGTTGAAATTACGGCAAGCCTTCACTTGTCTACCAAAATTTCATGGCTGTAAAATAAACTTTCACAGATGGAGAAAAGACTGGGAAAGTCTGCAGAAGCAGGGAGAACCAAGTGGCTTAGTTGAGGTGAAAAGGTTTCAGTTGTTGGATAGTGTAGATGAAAGGATCTGTTGTGAATTACGCCCGTTTGCTTGATACTGCTGCAGATATGTTCCGAGTGATGGAAAATGGGTATGGGGACAGGTCAAGCATTGCTTTAGAAATTATTGAAGAGCTTGAGAAGATTCCACCCCTGAAAGTAAATCAGCCAAGGAAGGTGATAGATCTTATACAAGCAATTGAAAGAGACTGTCTTAATGTTCCCTGCTCCGCTGGGAGCAGGCGAACGGCCATGCCTTGCATTGGCCGCCCGCTTGCTTCCGCGGGCTTGGAACCCTAATTATGTTCAAAAGGTAGAGTCCAATACAGATGCACAGTGCTCCCTATTAAACAAAGGTCTCACTTTCATTCCTGCACAGGATAACAACAATAAAAACCTCAACTAAACCAGACTCCAGATTAGACACAACCTGCTAAATTAACAGAGGAGGATAAAATTGACCATATATTATTAGCATAAAGATGATGATCTGATTAATAAAATCAATAATATTAAACCGTTTATGCCAGAATCCGACTGGTGTCGGCCTGCAGGGGCTCTCCCACCAGAAATTAATTTTCTCAGCCAGGACCTTAATCATTTTGGAAAAAAAAAAAAAAAAAAAAAAACACAACCTTAAATTAGAAGAAAACAAAGCATTAAAAGACCTAATTAATTACCAAAATATTATTATGAAACTATTTCAAGCCCACTGACACATGCTGTACTCTACAAAACTAGCCATCACCCCAAAAAAAACCTACGCAGGCCTAATTATATCTCAACTGCTCAGATTTCACAGAATCTGCACCCAGTCCACTTGCTTCATGCATCAGTGTAATTGGGAAACGGCGCCCCCTCTCTGGTTGGCTGGTTATATGCTGCTGGCTCCAGTAATCAGTGCCAGTCTGTGAAAGCTGCACAAGAGTCGATTTGCAATTTTCAGCAGTGTAGAAAAGAATTGGCAATACATAAAACAGTATGAACTTTCACACATGGAGTGTAATGAATGCTTACTGGAAGTGTGCCAGACACCAGCTTTTGTGTTTTGTTTAATATTGTGAAACACTCTGTATGCTAAAGCTAACATGACAATCCATTGTAGTGTGCTGTGTAAAGCTGATGAACCGATTGCACTGAACCGAACCCGGCATGTTCTTATGCAGAAAATAAAATGCCCAGTCACCCAGAAACTCCTCTTCCTTAAAACTTCAACACAACACAGGACCTCCTTCCTTGAGTCCAGGCCCCCCAACACCTCTACTATGTTTCCCCTCATCACCACCTTCTCTACCTCTGCGGCACAGCTCATTATGACGTTAAACTCAATTTCACCAAATTCCAATCAGATACCCTTCTATTAAAGGATCACAGAACTATTGCAGCTTACAGAAGAAACAAAAACCCTAAGAGTTTCTAGTCCACACCCAGGTTAAACCATTAAAGGAACCCGGGATCAAAGGTCAAGGGGAATTTTTTAAACTACTATCCTGGATTAACAACAAATTTAATAACAGTCTGCATAGATATAAAAGTAAGACAGTGTGACTGCACACATCTAGTGTACAAGCTTTCAAACATATGGAGCCCTTGTGATTAAACAAACACGCCAACATTTAGGGTTGCTGAAAACAACATCTAATGCTTTTTTTTTAAATCATCGGTCAAGTCCATCAGCAACTTGTCACATTTTTAAACAGTTTCACACTTTCAACACAGAGAGAGATTAAAATCGCTCCTCACCTTTGCTGCCTTAGAGTCTGAATGACAAACTGAGCCAATTCATCATGCATATATACCTCCCTGTCCTCTCTGTGATTGGATGGTGTTGCTGCAAAGGACTTCTGATTTTCTCCACACAGGTGTTGAAAATCAGGTAATTAAAATGTTCTTTTAAAGTCACAGTAGGTGGCAGCATACACCTAGAAGTTGTATGTGATCCACCATAATAGAAAAGAAGACAAAATGTCACAAATCATGTGTTTCACATATCAGACAATAAATGTAGCAATGAATTTGAAATCCAGGTCATACACCCAAAGTCTACTAACTCCACAAATACCAACCTCTAAGTTGTAAATCTAACCCAGATATGTATTAGGCCACAGCCTCACCCCTCAGAAGCCCCTATTGAATTCATATGTGGATTAAATTTGTGAGGTCAATATGCTGGTGTTTCTGTTTCATACATTAAAGGTGAAGCTCAAAAATAAGAATGGTTATAACTTTAGAAATAAAGTGACAGATTGGAAAAGCTGTAGGAGGGCCTCAGGCTGACAAAAGAAGCTGAACTACCAAAACTGATGGTTGTGTGATTGCTAAAAGTTTCCTTATCTCTTATATTTTTATTTTATTTAGCCATGGCTGTACAGGCCACACGTAGACCTTAACTGTTTTTTCTATTTCCCTGAATTCTATGTTTAATTTTAATATATTATAAAAAAGTATAATAGCAATGAAAAACGGTCAAAATGCAGAATAATACTGCAGTTTACCGTTTTTCAATAATAAAAAAATACTATCCAAAAAAACAAGTCTGTCTAAAACGTACTGCATTTGATCATAATATTCTAAAATTATTATGTTTTTAATCATGTGATTTCTTATGTTAATCTATTTTATGTGTTTGTTTTTATTTATAACAACTAACTTGTGTAAATGATGCATAATATAATGTGACAGAATTCAAGTCTCTTTTTTAGAAAAGTTCTTGTGAATGAAGTTTGATCCCAGCTGGTTAATTTTGATGGTTTCTAATAAATCAAATCATAACAGTTCATTCACAACAGGTCGGTGCGTTTATCGGCTAGAAATATTTGAAGACTCGTTCGACTCACTCTCTACAAGTCTGCTCAGCAAAGAGTTAAATCTGACTCTGGTTTGTTACCAGAACATTTTCTAAAATGTTACCAGGAGATTATTTTGTTGAATGCCTCCCTGTTTAATTTATTTGGGGAGTTGAAATTAATTTATAGCTGGAAATGTAGACATATCAGTAATGTTTTTGTAAAATTCCCCAACAGAGTGCAACAGGAAACACCATCCTTAGGAAATGTTTTTGAGTCTCAGCTGTCTTCTTCTTCTTTAACATCAGAATGTAAGAAAGAAAGAGCAGAGTTTGAAGGTCAAACTCTGACTGCAGTCAATACTCCAGGTCTGTGTGACACCAACCGAAGTGAAGAGAAGGTGAGACAGAAGATGGGTAGATGCATCTCTTTTGTGTCTCCTGGTCCTCGTGTTTTCCTGGTTGTAATACAGTTGGGCAGATTCACAGAAGAAGAACAAAAAAAACATAAAACTCATTAAAAACTTTGGAGACAAAGCAGGACCCCACACCATGACTTTGTTCACCCATGGAGACAATCTAGAAGAAGAAAAAACTGGTTTGGAGAAATTTATTAATGGGAATCCAGCTCTAAAAAGATTTGTCCATGAATGTCCAGGACGATATCATGTCTTCAACAACAAAGACAAAGACCAATCTCAGGTCAAAGAGCTGTTGGGAAAAATCAACACAATGGTTCACAAAAATGGAGGAAAACATTTCACCAATGAACTGTTTCAAGAGGCTGAGAAAGCTATCAGAGAAAAGATTGAGAAGCTTCAGAAAGAAAATCCAGGTATGGGACTCAAGGAAGCAAGAGCAATGGCAGAAGACAACAATGCATTTATCCAGGCAGTGCAGCAGGGAGGAAACATTTGCAGAAGTTTGAACAAATAAATCCATCAAATCTGTCAAAATCTTAATATAGCTTATTTATTATTATGCACAACTCTCATAATTTGTTAGAACGTGAGCATTCTACAGAAAACATTTTTATTATAATAGATATGGCCAAGCAGCCTCCAAGCACATTATTGGTTTTATTTTTCTAAATGTAGGTTGGACTTTAAATGTTTTATCAGATCAATAGATATAACAAACATCAATCTGAGTTAAGTTTCACTGTAAGGTTAGGAACAGAGATGTTGCTGTTAACTTGTGCATCTTAAATTATTGACAAAGTGGTTGAAATTGTTTAAAATGTAAAGTGCTTTAGTCATCTTTAATAGTAGTTGTAAGACAACATTACCAAGCTTCAGGTGTTTAGATTTATTGACAGAAAACATTTTTAGAAAACAAGTATGTGAAAGTAAAACAATGGTGTACTGCTGGTTACAGGAGTCCTGATCCTCAGGGTCCAGAAGGTTTTAAAATTGTCAACAAATGAATGAATTTGTCATCAGTCTCTGCAGAAGCCTGTTAATTAGCCATCAATCTAAAGAGGTAAAACATGCAAGAGAGTTTAGAGGACCAGAGACAGGAAAACTGAATTACAAGATTTCTAAAAAAATACTACTTCCCCCTGATAAACTCTGTTGTTTTCAGGTTCAGACCTCAGACTGGTCCTGGTGGGTCAGAAGTTAGAGGAACACAGAAAAACTTCCTCTGCTCCTCGATGAAACAAAGCAGAAACAAAGCAGAAAACACAGGTTTTCAGACAAGGTACGGAACCATTTTTCTCATAACCAGAATCAGCTTCTAGTGAGACATTTAAAACACAGACCAAGTCATCAGGATGTTTTACATCTGAAAAAAAGCTTCTTTTTTTGTTCAAATTTCTCCTTTAAACCCAAAATGGTATTGAAAGTCTCATCGTAGTCAGCAAGCAGTTGTTCTTCGCAGGAAACAGAAGAACCCGGATAATCATTCATTCCATAATTAACAAGCTGCTCTCTGTTGTCAGAAACAAAACGAGCAGGAGAATTATTCAATTAATGACATTCAGCAAGCGTTTCTTCATTGCAAGAAGCAGTAGGAATAGTTTCACTTAACAAACTCAAATCTACTTGAATATCACCCTTTGTTGAGTGCACTGCAGAAACATTTTCAGATTGCGTTTCAGAAGTTAAAGCATTGTCGCCCAGCGATTTTCCCCAGATACATCTTTACTCCCAGCTCTTTTAGCATTTTTTTCTCCACTGTCTCTGTTTACTGTCTTTCCTGTAGCACTCCAACATTCTGTTTTTCAAGCTGCACTAAACTCTTTGTTTCTATTTGTTTTTCCTTTTCTCAGGTTATCTTCTCTGTGTTCATTCTTTCTCTACCCCTTTCAAAACGTTTAGTTTCTTTGAACCACCTGCAGGAAAAATGCTATTTTGTATCCAATCATTCACACTATAAACACTTTTTTAAAACCATATTTTGTTATCATATAATCAAACCGTTCACCCTGTGGGGGTGATCTGACTGCAAATGTCTCAGAGAATCCACAAATCAGCTTTGAGATCGCTCTGCCTCTTAATCCTTTAAGAGTGGCCTTTATTTCCAATAAAGCTCTTTGGGTTTTCCTTACAGGTTTGGTTCCCCGCTTTTAGGAAAAACAAAACTGTTAGAAATCTACCTGCCTTATACACCAATAGGGTCTTCTTCCTAGAAACCTGTAGAAAGAGCCACCTGGATGGATTTAGTTCAACTGGTGGGCGCAACTCCTACCAGTGATCACATTCAAGAGACACAAATTCAGAAACTGTTTTTTTTATTTTTATTTTTGTTACAGAAATTAACAGAAGAGCCACATATTTCTTCTTCAGGCTGCACATAAACATTTGTGCTGTGCAGGACAACGAAGACCTACATTAACTAGATCAATGTTTTTGTTGATTCTCCTAAAACGGTTTTTAACTTCTTTAAAATCCAGATAAATTAGATAACTGAAGCTTGTGTTTTAATCCAACCAGTAATTTAGTACTGAAATAAACGTTAGGGTTCCTGATCATCAGCAGTGAACCTGCAGACAGAACTCGGGGAATAAATACTCATCTCAAACACAAACTGCAGCATGCAGAAGTACAGGCACTCCTCAGTCTTTTCCAGAAATATTTTTTCACATTTATCTTTGATTTTGCACAGATTCAGAGAAACTCTAAAGGAAAATGTGTTCCTCCATCTTTCTGTTTGTCTCAGTGGAAGACTGTCTGCCTCCAGCGTTTGTCAGCGGTAAACGGCCACAGACAGTCAGTAATGGCGGCGGTGAACGGTCGCAGCTCCACGCTCAGATTCAGCAACTCCAGACGAGAACAGTTCAGCTGGCTGTTTACTGGACGAGGAGCAGAGCCTGCTGGCTGCTCCGTCAGCTGCAGGAAACCGTTTACAGGGTGTCAGTACTACAGACTGCATTACATAGAAATATGTAAATATTAGTAGATATTGTTCTGCTGAAGTAATACAATACACTGTAGTAACATCAAATATTCTACAATAACTAAAGGTTTTTCAATCTGAATAAAAAATAGTACTATAATAAAACTAATTAAATGAGTTTCAAACCATAAATATAACAAAACAACAAAAGAAGACTAGTAATGAAACCATAATGGAGGTTAAATAATTTAGTTTTAGTAAAAGGTAAGCTGACTCACTGGGATGAGGTGATTGGATGGCAGCTTGAAGGCCTGCGCCATGGCAAGGGCCATTTCATATTTGGTCATCTGCTCTTTACCTGAGAAATGGAAGATTCCTCTGATGGACGGGTCCTGCAGAAACACAAGGTTTGATTATTGACCACACCCGTGTGGGTTTGAACCCTGCACAAAAAAAGCAGGTCAAGAAGATGGATAAATGGATGTTTTAGGAAACTGTTATAAATCATTATAAACTTTCTCCTGCTGTTTAGGTCAGGACAGGAAGATTTGAAACTTTTAATTTCAAAATCAAGAGATTTAATGACATGTGACTCTGTCCCATAATGCACAATTACTTCATTAATCAAATCAAATTAAATGTTTAATGAACACTTTTGCAAATTCAGGCAAAGTTTTAAAAAAACCATTACATTGCATGTCATATACTGTACATAGTTCTGATGTTGTATTGCATAATCCACTTTTTTTGCAGTATAAAAGCAATAACCTGATGTCAATGTTGATCTGGTTCTGACATACGGCACAGAGAGTATGTACTTAATAATACATCCTCACAATCCTGTTTTGTCTGACCCTTTTTAAAAACCTTTTTTTAAAAAGGTTTTTACAGTGACTGTTTACAGTGACTGATGACAGCCACTGAGAGGAAATTTCATTAAAGTAGATGTTTATCAGAGAACGCTGGAACCAAATATAAAGAATCTCTTCATTATTATTCTCCTCTGTGTTGCAACAGAGCAGCAACTTAGATCATCTTGTTGATAATATCACAGCTTCAATGCAAACATCACTTGATAAAGTTGCTCCTCTGAAAAAGAAAGTGATCAGTCAGAGGAAGATGGCTCCTTGGTTTAATTCAGAGTTACGCTCTTTAAAACAGGCAGCTAGAAAGCTGGAAAGAAAATGGCGCTCCACTAACATAGAATAATTTTATTTAACCTGCAGAGATATCCTGCTAACAAACAAGAAAGCCTTCATGAAGCTAGAACTGTATATTATTCCTCTTTAATAGAAGAGAAGAAGAACAAGCCCAGGTTTCTGTTCAGTTCTGAAGAGTCCTGTCTCTGTTGGACCATGTGTCCCTATAACTCTGAGGAGTGATGACTTCATGAGATTCTTTATAAATACAATTATTTCAATTAGTGAGAAAATTCAGATAATTCCTACCATCCTTCCTGCTGTTCCTCTGATTCCCTGTCAGATGCGGCATCTTTAGACGTGTCTCTAGAACCTGATTTGTGTTTGGACTGTTTTTGTCTTGTTGAGCTCTGAATCTTCAGAAATAAAAGCTTCATCCCAACCAAACTGTTCAAAGAGGTATTTCCCTGTAACTAATATCCCTACTGTGGATCCAAAAAAATGAAGTTGAACATTTTCTGTCTATGCTTAGGATGAGAACTGAACCAAATGAAGATTTTATGAAATTGCTTGTTTCCTGAAATCATCGCCTTATTATAGTGTTTTGTATTCTGACAGTACACACCTGTCTCATTCTCTCAGAGAGCTTCCTGCACACAATGGCAACATCTCGAGCATCTGTAGGAAATCTCTGCAGGCAGTGGTCGAGCGTGCAGCTCTCTTCAGTTGCCTCCTGAACTTTCAGCCACAGAGACGTCACAGTGCTCTCCATCACAGACTCTACCTCCCCAAACAGCACGGGAACACGCAAGATCACTGCACCTAACAGACAGGTGAAAGACAGAAGAGTAAGTAGGGACAGGTAACCATGTCTGTCTACAGTTTCAGTCATACGTTTTCAACCACTCATCTTCCATACCACTTTATTTATAAGACACTTTAAAAAAATAACAACAACAATGTTGGCCAAAATGATGTACAATAAAATAAACAGAACATAAAAGATAAATATAAGCCAGGGCATAAAATGTACACAGACACACAAAAACACACTAAAGAACAAGCAAAACAGGTACAACAATGAATACAATTAAATGAGGTCATAATCAATATCTCACTCTATATTAAAAGCCAAGTAGTAAAAACGTGTTTTAAAATGAGATTTTAAAACATCCCATGAAGGAGCCTGCCTGCTTAAGGCAGAGAATGCCAAAGTTCTCCATCACCCCTGAGTCTTTACCTTGTCTTGGGAACATTTAAAAGAATTTGGTCTACCGGCCTAAGGGACCAAGATGGCATGTAAAGCTGCAGCAGTTCAAACAAATAAGATGGAGACTGACAGTATTCCAGACAGGTGGTTATAATAGCATGAATTACTGTCTCTAGGTTGCTTTTAGACAGGATAGTCTTTGTTTTTGATAACTCCCCCAACTGGAAAAAACAGCATTTAACCACTGAGTTAATTTGACTGTTAAGGTTTAGGGTAGGATCCAATCTCACTTCTAGGTTTGTGATAAGAATTTCTCATAAGAAGCCAAAGACAAAAATGGTACTGGGAACTATGCTGGGTATGAACAACCAGACTTCAGCCTCCTTCTTATTAAAATTTAGAAATTTCGATCATCTATCTCTTAATGTTGACAAGGCAGTCAAGGAGAGGCTGGACAAAACATCCACCATTCAGCTTCACCTGGCAGTCATCAGAATATAAATGAAAAATAAAGCTCTGTGTTTCCAGAAAATAGCACAGTATGGTAGCAGATACAGTAGGCTCTTTCATAAAACAGGCAGACAGGCCAGTTCGTCTTTTAGGGTGCCTCTAGCCATTCATAAAACACCAATGGATCCCCCCATATCCAGAACAGAAGGAAGTGTTCAGAAATTAATGCGGGTAGGCTGGAAACAAAAGAGGTGTGGAACAAAAATCAGCTGCTTTTATGTGTTGCTTGACACTTTGTGTGATAGACGTCTACTGAGCAACATTTCTCACAACATAGCAGATGAGCTCAGTGTAGCAATTCTATTTGCATCAAAAAAAATGCTTCAAATAAATGCACAACTGCTGAAATTTGTCTTCCGTATGCTCCAAAATGCAGCTGAAAGCCAAAGTTTTTTTGAAAAAGAAAGGTGCACTGTTGCCCCACTTGTTTAAAAATAAATAAATTAACACTTCAGACTTCTCCTCTGGTGGGAATAAATCTGTACTTTGTTGTTCTGGCATTTAAATACTGCGGCTGGGTAGTCACTTCATCACATTATTCAACTGCAAAGCCAGCCCACCGTTACACGTCGACCATTTTGGCTCCGTTACTACCTTGGTTTGTGGCCCAAAGGAGCAGTACCAGCCTGAGATGTCTTGTGAAAGAGCCTTGTGAGAAATGAGGAGGTACTAGAATAGATCCTTATGGAGTTCACCAGGGGAGGCCCGCAGAGGAAGAAATTAATTATTGATGCAAACAAAAAATTTAATTTAAGAGGTAAGACCTAAACCATTAAAGATTTGAACCTTTGATGTCCACTCATTGTTCCAGCTTAGAGAAAAGCATCTTAGGATATACAGTGTAAAAAAGGGCTGGTAAGTCCAGTAGCACCAGTAAAACAGTCACCAGAATCCATTGCCAAAATAAAATCATTAAAAAACCCTAAGCAGAGCAGATTCAATGCTACAATGAGATTTAAAACCATACTGAAACACTTCCACAATTTTATGTTCACCCAGGAAGAAACTGAGTTGGGAATATAATTTTTTTTTCCAATACCTTTAGACAAAAAGGAAGCCTGAAGACTGGCCTGAAATTTGACAGAACAGGAGGGTCAAGGCCCAACATTTTCACCAGAGGTTGCACAGCAGCATACTGGAAACTAGCTGCTTGATAAAAGAGAAGGAGACAGGCTCAAAGTGGTCAAACACAGCTGGACAGGGTATTACATGGATGGATCATGAGAAGGTGGTGAAATGAAGGCCCTAGTGTTTTCAACTTTCTCCAAAAAGAACTGAGGAAATTTATCATACACTTCAGTAGAAGTTTCACAGACAGGTTCATGAACATTAAGCACAGAGCCTAAAGTGATAAAAACAACCCAGGGATTATTAGAGTTAGAACTAAGAAGATCAACAGGTTGTTGTTTTTTTTGACTGAGCAGCTTTCACAGCTATCTGAGAACACCAGCTGTTTCTCAATATATCAAAAGAAACCTGTCGTTCCACCTTCGTTCAGCTCTCCTGCACTCCCCATCTAATGGTGCAGGTATTGTCATTTAACCAAGGCTCTGGCTTGAGTTTTGGTAGCCTATTTTTTTTAATGGGAGCCATAGAGTTCAGAACTGCTAGACAAGTGGAGTCAAACTGAAGGGTTAGCTCCTCAGTGTAGGACGACACTGAAGGCTGTGACAACATTTCAGAGGAAAAGATAGGAAACTGAACTGCAGTGGAGGGTTTAGGAACACAGCAATATTGAGCAGGAGTGCATAGTTTGACTGATTGAAAAGAAGGAACAAAATGAAATAAAACGGGCATATGGTCTGAAAAGAAAACATCACTGATTGCCAGATTAAAAATAGATATATCACAGGATCAAATCAAATCTAATGTATGCACACATTTCAGATTGGGACCATTTACAAACTGAAATAAATTAAAAGAGTCCATCTGTGTCTTCCATTAGAGGCTTCTCAGGACAATTCTACAACATACAGTACAACTTTATCATATTACCTGGGACAGACAGGTGTTTACCTGGACAATGTCTAAGTGTCTCTCTCTCTCCCTCGAGTTTGCTTCGTCCATAAACGTTGAGAGGATTTGGAGCATCGTCTTCCCCATACGGAGGGTTTCGCCCATCAAACACATAGTCAGTGCTGATGTAGATGAACAAGGCGCCACAGACCGCTGCAAACACGTCACAATGTTACATACATGATCTCTGTCAATGAGGCACATGAACTTAATTTCTTTCTGCAATAAACAAACAGAACACTAATGTCCTTAATCGCTGAGGGTATTGAATAGCAAATGTTTTTAGTTTTTGAGATGAGTGTTTTTCTGGACCAGAATTGAACAGGGAATGCAAGTAAATCTCAATGATTGCTATAATTATGTGTAGAATTGACAACTGCAGATATTTATGACAAACAACAAACATCTGACACTGACACTTTCACAGACAGAACATGTGAGTTTTGGGGGGTAAAAAAAATGGAAAATGGAGAAATACTATTGCTTTAATATTCAGCATAAAAAACATACATCCTTTAGGCCATCCCAATCACTTGAGGAAATTATGTGTTCTATTTTTTTATTTTGCTTAAAAGTATAATTTACTGATATAAATGGGGTGGTTGGTGTATATATATATATATATATATATATATATATATATATATACACACACACACACTCACACACACACACTCCCATCTCGCCCTATTTGTTCCACATAGGCAGTTCCACTTTCATTTCAAACTCTGGTCCTCTACCAGAGGCCTGGGAGCTTCAGGGTCCTCTTCAGTATCTTAGCTGTTCCTAGGACAGAGCTCTTCTGGACAGAGATCTCTGAGGTTGTTCCTGAGATCTGTTGGAGACACTCTTCCAGTCTGGGGGTCACAGCACTGAGTGCTCCAAAGACCACTGGCACCACTGAGGCCTTCACTCTCTAAAACGTACTATTTCCTCTTTCAGCCCTTGGTGTTTCTCCAGCTTCTCGTGCTTCTTCTTCCTAGTGTTACAGTCTCTTGGGACTGCTACATCTATCACCACAGCTTTCTTCTGTACCTTATCCATCACCACAAAGTCCAGTTGGTTAGCCATCAACTGTTTGTCAGTCTGGATCTAGAAGTCCCACAGTATCTTAGCCCAGAGAACACCACCTTGGAGTCTCCCACTTTGACTGTGGGACTTCCAGTCCAAACACGGTACAGATGTTCCTGTACACTATTCCAGCTGCTTGGTTATGGCATTCCATGTATGCTTCTGTCTGTCCTTATGTTCAACTCTTTCTAGCCACTGGTAGGATTTGTTGATATCAGCCACTTCCTCAATCTGCTGGTGGTACATGCCGTGCAGGGGCTTGTCCTTCCATCATGGTTCCTCTTCCTCCTCTTCCTCATTATGTTTCTGCTGCCTGAGACATTCTCTGAGCAGATCATCATTGGGGGCTTTCTTGCTGATGGACTGCAGGATCTTGGTTGGTTCATCCTGTATAGTGGCTCTGATGCTCACTAGTCCTCTTCCTCCCTCCTTTCCTTTCTCTTAGTGTACAGTCTCAGAAAAAAAAAGATTAAAAAAAATGGACTTTTATTTTGTAGCTGAAGACATTTCACAATCTAGTTTGTGAATCTAGTCCTGTCGATCTTGTACAATATCCATGTGTGGGGCATCAAGTTATAGGCTTTCCTGCAATAAATCCAGGCCATGCACAGGTTTGTGTGTGTGGTCTTACAGTCTCAAGCTTTGGTTCTGGTGCTTGGCTTCCCTGGTTTTGGTGCTAATTTCCTTTTGTGATGAGCTCAGGTATTGACCCTTAGCGGCTATGACGTCTGACAGGTGCTTCCATGTTGTACATATGTAGGTGATTGTCCAGTAGTTGGACGGTGTTAGTAGGGATACTTAGCAGTGCTGCATTCACACTCTCCTCGCTTGGAATACTATCTGTGACTTTGTCGAGATCCTTCCAGAATTTCTCTTTCTCCTCTACATCACATCCAACCTGTGGAGCGGAACCATTGATAACATTCAGCATCAGACCTTCTACTTCTACCTTCAGACACGTCACCCTATCTGACACTCTTTTCACTTTGTCTACATTCCTTGCCAACTCCTTCAGGACCAGTCCTCCTCCATGTCTCTTCCTGTCCACCCCATGGTAAAACAGCTGAAACCTGCCCCAAAGCTGCGAGACTTGCTGCTCTTCTCCACATGGAACTCATCTACCTACCTCCTCTGCATCATGTCAGCCAGCTCTCTACCTTTGTTTAGAGTTGCTTCCCTGAGTCCTACACTCTTGAATTTCCTCTTCTTCCTCTGTCTCCTGGCACACTTTTTTAAGATCCTTAATATGAGAAGGACCTTGTTTGTTGAGAGCTTTTGGAAGGTATTTCTGGGTTGCTTGTGGGGGTTTGGTAGTTCCAGACAGTCACAGACAACCCAGTAGCTCCCTCTGCTCCTCCAACCCAAAGACAAACTTCTAACTCACTCCTCCAACCTACAGAAACTAATATGACTGAACACTGTCATCCTGGTGTTCTAGATGTGAATGCAATGGTTTCCTCAGAGAAAAAAAATATCTTTAGATGTACATAGAGTCAGTGAAGAACAGTAAAAATGTGATGACATTTGCTGACCTGCCTCTTTGGCGAGTGTGCTCGTGGCATGCACATTCAGATTGACAGCTGCTTCAGTGTGATGTTCCACGATGTCTGGACGTCTTTCTGCTGCACAGTGAACAATCACTTCAGGCTGAAACACAACCCCCACACCCCACCCAACACACCAGTTTAAATTATTTCATTAAAATATTCTGACATCAACAGTTCAGTTCCATTTGCAGACATCAAAGAAATCACAAACCCTGAAACTGAACCTGTCAAGTATTAATTTCATTGACAAATTATTTTCACCATTAACCTTTTTTTCAGATAAGAATTTGATAGCTAAAAAATAACTAAAGCAAAAGGATTAAAAGTATGACAAAAAGGTACGGACATTTTCTGATGATGAATAAAAAAATATATTATTAAATCTCATAGTGACAAGATCTAATCAGACCAAATTTGTTGTTTGGAAAAGCAAAACAAGTTGGGAAGGTAGTCAATTAAAACTAACCTCTGAACAAAGAATGTACACATTTTCTCCATTGTGAGGAAAATGGTACATTTAACTTGAAAAAATGGAAACACCCTAGATAAAGAGGAAGCATAGGCATTTTACATTTAATGTCAAGTAAAACAAGTAGCTTTTTAAGCGTTGTGGGGCAACAGTCACCAGTAAAATCATGAACATGAAATGATGTTTGGGCACCAGTCCATGCATATGTAGGATGCTAAAACTAAGTCATTCCATCCTGAGCTAAAAGTGTGCTTTTAGAACAAAGACTAAGAACATGGGCGTAAAACCTGGTGGGAACCCCCCCCCCCCCAATTTTGGAAAAACAGAAATTGTGCCACTCAACAATTCACAGTGAAGTGAAGTGAATTTTATTTATATAGCACTTTGCAGCAACAAGGCGATTCAAAGTGCTTTACAACACAGAAACAACAGCAGAATCAAATACAGATAAAAACATCAAAATCAAATATAGAAATACAGAAATAAAAAACATCAACCATGTATAATTTAAATGAAACATAAGATAATCTAAATAAAATCATGAAACTAAAAATATCTAAAAATGAGCTAAGACAGTCAAAATAGTAGATAAAATAATCTAAATTAAATCATGATAAAGTTAAAGCTGAACTAAACAACAATTAGGACTCTAACAATCTAACAATTCAACAATATCTAAAGTATGAGCAAAGATAAACTAAACTAAATGTACAGGAAGGCTAAATAAGCTAACATAAACTGAAACATGATAATACTGAACTAAAGGTACAACATGTCTAATTAATGGTACCAAAGGCCCACTAAACAGTCAACATAAAAAATGCTAAGATAAACATGATAATGCTAAACTAAAGATACAACAGACTTGTTAATAGTACCAAAGGTCCACTAACAGCCAACATAAGAATAGAATAGAAACAGTGGAAGACGGTGTGGTGTGTGTGTTTGTAGAGAAGTCCGTGAATCACGTCACAGAGGCCATTGTCTTTGATAATATGATGGAATATTATCAGCCAGCCCAGAGCAGATCCACAGATGTCCTTAGGCAAGAGAGGGGGCAGAGCATCTTGTTTGCATAAAATCCAGGGAGAAATTGAAGATAGCTGGCCAGACAAAGCTGCGTCAGGGGAGCCAAATTCAGAAAACAACAATTGTTTTGGGTCAGGCCGACTTTTATTTTCTGTCTGCCTTGAAAGTCTTGCTGATACTTCTCAATGGCAAACCCAAACAGCCAAATTCCAGGTCCATTCCGCCTGATTCCAGCGAGCAACTTCCTCCAAGATTTATCCCATTTTATTCCTGAGTCCAGGAACCCCATTTAGCCTACGATCCAGTAAAAGGATCGCATCCAACTTGCAATTCTGCTCCCGTAACATCCCAGTCTGAGTGTAGATCGCCGAACCCATCAAACGAATTTGATGATATGTCAGGTAACTGCCTAATCCAAACAGTAGAAATCCTGTTATCAAAAACCCAAATATGTAAAGATCCTCCACGTCCTCCACTGACAAAATCGACAGACATACAATATTCCACTTCTGCCAGGAATCCATTGTGTATCCAGCGAATGATGTCCCATCAGGGCAGGTGAGCTCTCCCTTGCCCAGTCTTCCCGTCAAGAAAATTTGATCAATTGCGTTGAGAGACCAGCTGACCAGATCCATAGTTTATAAATTTTGGAGAATGGTTCAGGAGACGGAGAGAAAGAGACAGAGAGAAAAAACATGTCCGCCTTCCACCAGGAGCAGAGAAAAAAAATAGGAGAAAACTATACCTTTAAGCCAGGGGTGTCAAACTCCAGGCCTCAAGGGCCACTGTCCTGGGAGTTTTAGGTTTTTCTGGCCAACACACCTGATTCAAATGGTTTAATTACCTCCTCACCAAATCATCAGGTTCTCCAGCAGCATGGTAAGAAGTCATCCATTTAAACCAGGTGTTTTAAAGCAAGAACACATCTAAAACATGCAGGAGAGCAGTCCCCGAGGAATGGCGTTTGACACCCCTGCTTTAAGCAATATAACAAACAGAAAGCAAATTCACCATTTGTTTAAGCAAAACGATACATGTATCCATCAACCTTTACCCGATTTTCCATTCCAGGTCACAGGGAGCTGGTGCCTATCTCCAGCAGTCACTGTGCGAGAGGCGAGGGACATGCTAGACAGGTCGCAAGTCTATCGTAAGGCCACATAGAGACAAACAAGATAAACAATCATTCACACTCATACCTAGGGACAATTTAACAGTTACAAATTAACCTTACATGCATGTTTTTGGTCTGTGGGAGGAAACCAGAGTACCCGGAGTAAACCCACGTGTGCATAGGGAGAACATGCAAACTCCACCTAGCAAGGCCTCTGGCTGGGAAGTGATCTGCAACTTTCTTGCTGGCAAGCAATAGCTCCAACCACAGCTCCACTGTGCCACAAACTAAATTTAAATTGTTCAAAAATGATGCCATCATTTTAACAGTGGTATGGTTCATCACTATAAGCACATGGGAGTGGTGGAGATAGCATGGCTAAATACCTTCGTGTAAGCCCACCCTCCAAGGCCGCTTTGTTAGTACAATGGCTAGAGCTCCTGCCTTTTATGTGGAAGACCTGGGTTTGATTCCTCAGACCTGCACTTATTTCTTTTGACCATTTCATTTAATGTTTTATTTTTCTGCTGCTAGCTTAAATGATTTGCTTCCAGTAAGTAGCTATTTCACAAAATTCCCTGTCAACAAATGACGTCACACATTTCATAGATTTCCACTTCTCAATAAAATTTAACATTTAGAACAAGACTGTATTTTCATCACCTCAATGTTCAATCGTGTGTGAATGCCCAGCCCTGCTGCTTAAACAGCAGCTAACCTCACAACTGCTTGACATTTTCTGTGAAAAAGAAGATGGGACATGAGTTTCCTCCATAACTCATAAGAAATTGAAAGTCTGCCTGAGGACTGGAGTGGCAGATTAGGAATGGCTTCAGTAGACAATGTTTTATAAGACCACATTGTTGGCCTAGTTGTGAAAGCCCCTGTCTTCCAAGTAAAAGGTGGGGGTTCGAATCTTAAACTCACAGACTTCCTTTGGTTGTTCATCAGTTTGTTTTTCTGCTTTTTGTTTTAGTTTATTTTTTGTGTAACATGTGAACCAAATACTCTTATATACAGCGTGGACGACCTATTGAAGATCAGGCAGATAATCCCACAAGGCATTACTTCTGATTCTTTCCTTTCAGAAAGATTTGTGGATGTTTTAGTGAGCGGAGTTGCTTTCTCCTTTAGACGGAAGTGCAAACGAGTGAAGTGTGGAGGAGCAAGTAACCTTGCCCTCATCCTGCTGTCATACCCCGTACTCGTGCTGTAGTGCCCTGTATTCATGATGTAGTACCCCGTACTCGTGCTGTAGTACCTTGTACTCGTGCAGCAGCCTCCGGATGGCATCCTCATCAGTCAAGTCGCACCGCAGGAAGCGAGGCCTGGCTCTCCGGTATCCAGTCCCAATAACCATCCAGCCGCTGGTGTGAAACTCTCTAAAAACAGCTCGACCCAGAAGACCTGTTGCCCCAGTCACCAGGACCCTTGGGCCCTGAACCAGGACCTCCTCCTGAAAAACAATCATAAACAAGTTTAAAGTGCTAAACTAAAACGCTATAGCGTATCCAGATATCTTGATCATTCTGTCAGATTTTATTGTTCTGGATCACCATGGAAACAAAGCTCACATGATCTGATCCGGAGAGGTTTGTGTTGAGTTTCAGATCAAACAGACCGATTCTGATTAAACAACATTAAAACATTGTCGTGGAGGACTGGATCTATGCAAATGTTTGAATTGAAAGAGCTAATTCATGTTAAACAAATGTCTGATTATCTGACAATAAAAACTTCCACTTATGATAACTTACACTATATTGCCAAAAGCATTCCCCATCCAAATCAATAAATTCAGGTGTTCCAATCACTGAATTCAAGTACCTAGGCAAGCAGATTGCTTCTACAAACATTTGTGAAAGAATGGGTCGATCTTAGGAGCTCTGATTTCCAGCGTAGTAACGTGATAGGATGCCACCTGTGCAACAAGTTGAGTCAGGAAAATTCCTTGCTACTAAATATCCCACAGTCAGCTGTTAGTGGCATTATAACTAAGTGGAAGTGATTGGGAATGACAGCAATTTGGCCATGAAGTGGTTGGCCACGTAAAATCACAGAGCGACTTCAGAGGATGCTGAGGAACATAGAGCACTGAGGTCACCAATGTTCTACAGAGTCAACAGCTACAGACCTCCAAACTTCATGTGCCTTCAGATTAGCTCAAGAACAGTGTGTAGAGAGCTTTATGGAATGTGTTTCCATGGCTGAGCAGCTGCATCCAAGCCTTACACCTTATCACCAAGTGTAATGCATCAGATGCAGTGGTGTAAAGCACGCCGCCACTGGACTCTAAAGCAGTGGAGACATGACCTCTGGAGGGACAAATCACACTTCTCTGCCTGGCAATCCGATAGACCAGTCTGGGTTTGGCAGTTGCCAGGAGAATGGTTCTTGTCTGACTGCAATGTGCCAAATGTAAAGTTTGGTGGAGGAAGGATCATGGTGTGGGGTTGGTTTTCAAGAGTTGGGCTCAGCTACTTAGTTCCAGTAAAAGGAACTCTTTATGCTTCAGAATATCAAGACATTTCGGACAATTTCATGCTTCCATCTTTGTGGGAACAGTTTGGGGACGGCCCCTTCCTGTTTCAACATGATTGTACCCCAAGGTTCAATCCTGGGACTACTACTATTCAATATCTATATGCTCCCACTAGCTCAGGTTATAACAGGAAATAAGATTAGTTACCATAACTACCCAGATGATACACAGCTCTACATCACGATGTCACCAGGTGACTCTGAACCCATCCAGGCACTGAACAGATGCTTAGAACAAATCAATGTGTGGATGTGCCATAACTTCCTCCAGCTGAACCGAAACAAAACTGAAGTAATTATCTTTGGACCTAAAGATCCAGAGTCAGCACACAGCTTCAGTTATTCCAGCTAGAAACTTGTGATCAGGCCCGAAATCTGGGTGTTGTGACGGACTCAGACCTGAACCTTCAGAGCCACAAAAAGTGAAGTGAAGTGAGATTTACTTATATAGCACTTTTCAGCAACAAGGCAATCCAAAGTGCTTTACAACAGAAATAAAAACAGAATTCAATACAGCAGGTACATAATGAAACACAAAAAAAAGAAAGAAAAAACATCAAACATGTATAATCCAAATAAAATATAGGTTAATCTAAATAAAATTACGAAACCAGACATATCTAAGCATGAGCTAAGACAGTCAAAATAGTAGCTAAAATAATCTAAAGGAAGAGCTCTCCCAAGTTCTGTCTACCGTCAAGAAAATTTGATCAATTGCGTTGAGAGACCAGCTGACCAGATCCATGGTTTAAAGATTTTGGAGAATATGTAAAAAAGAAGAAGCTCCGAAAGAAAGCAGGGCAGAAAGACGGGGGGGGGGGCACTTCAGGAGACAGAGAGACAGAGGAGACAGAGAGAAAAGAAAACACGTCCGCCTTCCACCAGGAGCAGAGAGAAAGAGACAGTTACAAAGTTGGCCTTCTATCACCTGAAGAAAATTTCCAGGATTAAAGGACTAACGTCCCAGTAAGATATAAAGAAACTCATCCATGTGTTTCTCTTTAGTTGCATTAATTACTGCAACAGCGTCTTCACAGGTCTGCCTAAAAAACTCAAACAGACAGCTGCAGCTGATCCAGAATGCTGCTGCTCGTGTTCTTGCTAAAACCAGGAAGTTGGAGAACATCACCCCAGTTCTAAAATCCTTCCACCGGCTCCCTGGAGCTCAGAGAAGAGACTTTAAAATACTTCTGCTAGTTTATAAATCACTGAATGGCTTAGCACCACAATCCATTAAAGATCTGCTGTTGTTGGATCAACCTTCCAGAACACTCAGGTCTTCTGGTTCTGGTCTACTCTGCACCCCCAGAACCAGAACCAAACATGGAGAAGCAGCTTTCAGCTTCTATGCACCACAAATCTGGAACAAACTTCCAGAAAAATGCAAAACAGCTGAAACACAGTTCCTTTAAATCAAGGCTAAACCCACCTGTTTAAAGTTCCTTTAGAACCATAATAAATGGAACATTGAAGTTTTTGATGATGGCACTGGACAAAATATAATGTTTGCTATTGGTTTCTCAATTTGTGACTATGTTGTTTTTATGACTTTTAATTTTTGTGTTTTTAGGATGTAAAGCACTTTGAACTGCCTTGTTGCTGAAATGTGCTTTACAAAAAAACTTGACTTGATTGCACACCAGTGTACAGTGTACCAGCTATAACATAAACAGAGGGTCCATCTCCCACCACCAATGCAAACATGCAGAGACATGTTTTGATTCTGACCTGTGGCCTCAGCATGTCTAAACTCAGCTCAGGAGTCAGATAAAAAAAAAATCATCACAATCCGGTTCTGACCCGCGGGCCTTAGCATGTCTGAACTCAGCTCTTTGACTAGTTTGACTGGTCTTGGAACAGTAAGAAACTTTTTTCCACAGTTTCAGAACAAGTCTGCCGCTCAGTCAGATCAGAATCTTCACTTCAGATTTATTTGGGTTGTCTGGAATATTGGCAATAAAACAAGTCACAAAATCCACAGTTCAGTTCAGGCTCAGTTTGGTTTTTTGTTTTGTTTTATTCTTTTTTGGGGGGAATAAAAAATGCTCAAAATATACAATGCAGCAGTAGCTGATGAGGCACATTTCCACTTCTTTAAACGAACAAATCTCAGGGTCAAGTTATGTAGTTATGTAAAAACTGAAAAAAAAAAAGCAGTTTGGCATTTGGCATGTCATTGTGCTTTTTAGTTAAACGAGAACCAAAATCATGCATAAATATATAATTTAGTGAAAATTATTTTTCTTTCGGCTGGTCCCTTTTTAGGTGTCTCCACAGCGAGTCCTCCTCCTCCATCGAACTCTGTCTTCTGTGTCCTCTGTCCAACTCCCACCATGTCCTCTCTAACTGCATCCATATATGTCCTCTTCGTCTTTTTCCTGGCAGCTACATTTCTAACATCATTCTACCAATATACCCATTCCCAAGGAGAACCTCAACATCTTCAGCTCTGCCACTTCCAGTTCTGTCTCCTGTCTTTTTGTCAGTCCCACTGTCTCTAAACCATCCAACATGGCTGCTCTCACCACTGTCTGGAAACCTTTCCTTTGACCTTTGCTGCCACCCTTTTGTCACAAATCACTCCTGAAACTTTTCTCCATCCACTCCATCCTGCCTGGACTCTCTTCTTCACCTCTTTAACTCACTCCCTGTTTTCTTGGACCCTAAGTCCTTGAAGTCCTGCACCTTTGTGACCTCTGACCTTGTAGCCTCACTGTTCCACCTGCCTCCCTCTCATCCACACACAGCTACTCTGTCTTCCTACAGTTGACTTTCATTCCTCGTCTTTCAAGTGCATACCTCTATCTCTCCAGGTTCTCTTCCACCTGATCCCTGTTCTCACCACAGATCACGTTATCTGCAAACATATTAGTCCACAGGGATTCCTGCCTGACCTTAGTGTTATTAATAATAAATTTTATTTATAACGCACTTTACATTTATAAAAATCTCAAAGTGCAACAATCAATAAGTTAGTCTGACTTAATCCCCTGTAGTTGCTCCAACTCTGAACATCAGTCTTGTTCTTAAAGATTGGCACCAACACACTTCTCCTCCATTCCTCAGGTATTTTCTCTCTCTCAGAAATGCCATAGACTAATCTAGTCAAAGGCCTCACTGCCATCTCTCCTGGACATGTCCATCCCTCTGGTATGTCATCAGGTCCAACTGCCTTCCTCTTCTTCATCGTCTTCAAAGCTTCATCCTCACTAACCTTTTCCACCTCCTGGTCCAAAGTTTCTATGACCTTTACTCTTCTTTCCCTTTCATGCTCTTCATTCATCAGCTCCTCAAAGTTCTCCTTCCATCTTCCTTCATCACTCTCTCCTCTCTTGTTAGAACATTATTGTTTCTTTCTTTAACAAGCCTAACCTCCTGCACATCCTTTCCAGCCTGGTCCCTTTGGGAATGGTAGTTCTTTTCAGTGTACTGGATCCCTAGAATCAGTTCATTAAAATGATTCGTTCAGAAGATTTATTCACCAAATCCTTCAGTTCACGCAGTTTATTCGTGCAGTAGATGAGTGAATGACACAGCGGCACTTCCAGCACAGTACTAAGCAAACTATTCCCTCCCCAGCGGCAGTTCTCTGTTTTTGTGCATGCATGAATCAGCAGTACATTTACTGAAAGAATCCCTCCCCTGCCCTCTCTGACTCCTCTCTCTGTGTAGCCAATGTTAGCGAGTGCGACAACACTAAAGCATCAAGCAGCACGTTCACTAAACGTAAAAGAGAGTCTTCTATATTTTATTATTATTAAGACTTTTTTATACTTTTAAAAAAGTTAAGACTTTATTAAGGACACAGAGCATCTGGTCTATAGGAAGGATAGAAATAAAAATTGTGGAATTTATTAATGAATGCAAAAAAGGCAGGGAGAATAAAAACAAATAAATATGAAAATGTCCAACAGGTTCAAGTTGTTTATATCAAACAAGTTTAAACAAAAAAGTACAGTTTAATTGCAAATCAGTATAATAATATTATTAATAATAATAATAGCAGTAGAGACACAAAGGGGATAAAATCATGTATGTGTACATATACTATTGCTGTTGTTGTTAATTTACATTTAATTTAAATCTTCAAATCTGCAGGAGAAGCTGCAGCAGTCTCACTCACTCTTCTTCGGTCTCCTCTCTTCTCGATACTTTGTGTGTACCTCAGTCTGTTAAGATAATTGGGACCAGGGTGTGTGTGTTTTTATTTTTGTGAAGCTTGCCTCAACACTAGCAGTTTGAATAAACGTATGCCGCTGCCAAAAGCCTGAGAGCAAATTGCCGCAAGGAGGAAACGGTTAGAATCACTCAGGGTTTTGTTCACTGAATGATATATGTTGTTTATTTGCAGTGAATGAATGTCAAGTCACATTCGCTCAGGTGTCAACAACAGTCCCTCCCCCTCCGCACGGTGCACGCAGCTGTCATTTAGATTCGTGTCACGAGTGAGTCACAGAACGCGGAAGCTCCACTCCCGCTCACATGAGCTCAACTGAACGAAGAAAAGAACGAATCAGTGAATAAAGTGATTTGGTTCCGTTCGTTCACTCAAAAGATTTGTTCATTTGATTGAATTGTTCATGAACAACATAACACTCCTAGCCAGTCAATGCAAGTCCTTCTCTCCCTTCTTAGTGTCACGTCTCTTGTCCAACTCATCATTTGCCTCCTGTGTTGCCTTTACTGGCTCCCTCTGTGTCCTACGTTGCATCTTTATATATTCCTGTCTCCTCTCTTCAGTCCTCTCTCTGTCCCATTTCTTCCTGGATAACGTCCTGCATGTTACATGTCTGTCTGACTGTCTTCTCCCCCTCTACACCTGGAAACTCACACACACACCTGGAAACTCACACACACACACACCTGGAAACTCACACACACACACCTGGAAACTCACACACCTGTAAACACACACACACACCTGGAAACTCACACACACACCTGAAAACTCACACACACACCT
>NC_051442.1:330630-339295 GCF_001649575.2 Kryptolebias marmoratus
CACACACACACCTGGAAACACACACACACACCTGGAAACTCACACACACACCTGGAAACTCACACACACACCTGGAAACTCACACACACACCTGGAAACACACACACACACACCTGGAAACTCACACACCTGGAAACGCACACACGTACACCGCTGCTAACACACCCCATTGGGAAGGTAACGCCACAATCAGAACCAAATCCAGAACTTTCCAGAACCTCGTGTCACGTGTTTACCTGAACGAGCTGGACGCTACCGGGGCAGAACACCAGCCTCTGTTCTGCGCCTGCGCGGCTCATCTCCACCGTGCTCTGATCAATACTGTTTCTGATACTAGTTATTAATCACAGCGTCTCGCTCTTCTTCACGCGCACACGCCCTTCTCCTTCTTCCGGTTATGGTCCGATCAGCTGATTACCGTAAAGCAGCTCTTGTACTGGAGCTAGCTGTTAGCATGTGGGCTAACAGGAAGTTTAATGTTCGAATAAAACTCTGTGTTGTTCCAGCGCGCGAAGAGCTGATCGGAACCGGTGATCAGAACCCGGATAGATCCAAAACTCACACTGATTGAATATAAACTGACGTCACACCTGATTTACGGCGGTCACAGTTTTCACTGCAACATAAAAACACACCTGCTGGAAACTGAGCATTTACCTGAGAACCGGAGAACTGGAAACCAGGCATCTGACTCAGAGTCTCGGAGCCGCTGACAGACCGACAGAATCCCGCAGAGAGTTGGAAAAATCGTCGGAGCTGCAAAGCGCTGATTCTTCTTCTTCTGTGTTTATTTGCAGACCCCGCTTTACTGCCATCTTCTGGATGACTTCAGAATTTCAGCTTCCTTCTTCTTCCTCGTCGTCTCATTTTCTTGCGTTTTCTTTAGCAGTTAGCAAACAACAAAATGAGGCATTACCGCCACCAAGTGGTGCGGAGTATGAATTGAAACGATGCTCAATTCAAAACTGGAAAGATATAAACTGGAACACCACATTCTACAGTTTTGAATTGAGAAATCGTATCGTTTAGGAAGAGAAATGTCTTTAAATATGGAAAAGATGTCCAGTTTTTGTTGTTTTTTTGTGTTTTGTGTATTTGCAATGTCCTAGATGACTGAGAATCTAAATCAACATATTTAATTTCTGTAGTTCTGGCAATATTGTGAAATATTCTCTACTTTTCTTCTCCACAATATTCACATTTACCTGTATTATATTCCATATATGGATGGCACAGCTGCAGGATTACTTTCCAGACCTGGGTTTCAGCTGAGAGGGGCGTGGTTTCCGTTGAGAGGGGCGTGGTTTTAGCTGAGAGGGGCGTGGAATCAGGACTGACAGTCTAACAAAGAAGGAGGCTCTTGTCACTCATGTTGCCTTCAAGCGTTAAGCCACAATTCTCGCAGCACCTACGTTTCCTGAAGGCAACATGAGTGACACGAGTCTCCTTCCTTCTTTGTTAGACTGTCAGTCATGATTCCACGCCCCTCTCTTAAACTGAAAAAATATTGGCACACATATTTTTACTTCGAATACATGATTGAATTTTTCAAGTTTTAGTTTTTCGATTAAAATTTCTTTTTTCAAATTAACAAAACATTTGGCCGCAATTTAGCTCATAGAGATGGAGTAACGGAGTATATTTTTTAATGTAAGTACAAAAATTAAAAGCCTAAAGCGGTTATGATGAGAAGCTTTTGTCATTTACATAGACATTTTTTTGTATTATTTTTTTGTCAGAGATCATCAGGACAATAAATGAGCTTGTATAGCGGGTCCCATAGTTCTTCAACTATTGCTGCTAAGCAAAGAGCGGCCCAAAGCTTTTATTAAGCTTCGGAATCAGAACAGTCACCTTTTCATGGGCACAAAAATCTCTGCCGTTGTGGCATGGAGGTACAAGAATTAACCTATTTGTGTACCAATGGATCTTATAAAATAAAATTAATACTGAAAAATGTTATGCTATGTTCTACATTAAAGATACATTTAGATTTTATTTATTATGCACAAGTTAATAAAGTTAATACATTATAGTGTAGTCTTTCAGTCACTGAAATTATCCATGAAACTAGCTTAAATAAACAGTTATTCCTTGAAAGTTTGTAGACTAAAAAAAAGTTTAAGTTACCTGGATATGATATGGATATCTCAGCAGAAGATATAAAACAGCGGTGGCAACAATAAAGTTCCTGTATTTCCTTTAGAACTAAAAAAGGAGTAAAAATCAACAAAGTTTTGATCTCCATTCTTTCTTCGGTTAAGCACTGTCACAGTTGCTAGGCAACAGGACATACGCCAAGGTAAATCTGAAGGCTAGACTCCCAATTCACAACCACTGACTTCCGGTCTACCTGGTCTTCGCAGGACCCGACCTACCCGGGTCCTTCGAAGGATGCAGCTGCTGAACTGGGACACAGCACTAGATGAAGCTGCAGCTTGCCACACACAAAAGGGGAAGGAAACGTCTGACTTCTGATTGGCTGCGATTGTTAGCAGGCAGAGTGGGCAGAAAACCAATTTGTGAATGTACCAGAGGTTACAAAAAACCAGTCCCTCCAGGATTTCGCGGGCATTTTTAGTGATTGTTGCGGGCTAAAATGCCTGATTTCGCAGTGCATTTTCCTAAAAGTTGCGATTTCTTTTCCCCTAAAATCAATAAAAAACCATAACTTTTAATATATAAACCAAAAATACTTCCTAGTTTTGTAAGATAATTCCCAACAAACATTGACATTCTCAAAAGGTGCTTTATTTGAGAACTTTAACAGCTTCTAAACTGACATTCATGACCATTTCTGGATTGTTCCTTGTCTGCAGCTCTCCTCACATGTTTTGCAGACACAAAGTGTTTGTCGATGCGTTTATGTTCCATGATTACACTGCAGGACGTGCAAAACAGATTCCCCCCACTCTCCTGCAGCTGGGGAGGAAACTGGTTTGCGACCGCAGTGAAGTTAGTTTGAAGTTGGATATTGGATATTCGCGCTCCGCGGAGTTAGCGGCGTCTAGCTCATGGCTGACCCGAAACAGGAACGCTAATGTCGGCCAGCCGTCCCTAAGTGTAGCGTTCCTGTTTTGAGTCAGTCGTGAGCTAGACGCCGCTAACTCCGCGGAGTGCGAATATCCAATATCCAACTTAAAACTAACTTCACTGCGGTGTTTTGCTGAAATCTTTGTAGCCAAATGTGAAGCATTAGCGCACATTTTGGCTTCGGTCGCTGCTCCTGCACGCTCCCGGCATTCTGATGTTAACAGGATGTGATGTCACATCTCTTCTTCGTGAGTTATTTGGGGTTAAAGTTGCGGTGTTTTGGGCAAAGTTGCGATTTTGTGGGGTTTGCTTGATTTTGCGTTAATAGTTGCGATCACAACATCGCGAAATCCTGGAGGGTCTGAAAAACAAAATGGCTGCCACTTATTTCAGTTGATTTCATGTTCACTGACTGTTAAGTTACTTTCAACTTCAAGTCAGTGATTTGTAGACAAATGGAGCTGAAATTTGGTGTGGCAGTAGCTGAGACCGAACCCCTTCTCATACTGAATGATAAAAAAATATGGCCGCCAAAGCTAAGAGGGTCAAAATTTAGACACAAATTGTGCGTGCTGTAACTCAGCAACTGTGTAATGTAAGAAAGTCAAACTACACAGCTAGAACCCTCATTAGTCAGGAATCCATGCCAGGGATTTCAAAGTCATAAGGTCAAAGGTCGAGGTCACAGGAGCCCGTGAACTCTAACTCTGCAACCGTGTACAGCAGGAAGGTCAAACTTCACAGCTGGACTCCTCATGGGTCAAGGATCAGCCCTTCATGATGCCTGTCTACAACTGATCAGCTTTTGGAGTCGTCCTCATTCAGTTTAAATGCACAAAGTGATGCAGGCCCCTTCAAAGTTTCTCTGGGAACTTTCCAGTTTCCAACTGCAATTACTTTCCCATCATACAGAACTGGATATCACTACTCTTGCTTTATTCTCGTACTTTTTTTTTATCATAGTGCAAATTTTACTCACTTCAGTTTCTCTTCCCACTGAGCTACAAAATGTTCACTTTTTTTTTTTGTTTGTTTATTTGTTTTGCAATATTGAATAAGACTCAGTACTGTGATTTCTTTTTAACATTCTAAAAGTAAAGGTTATAGTTAGTTAAAACTATTTAAGACACTCACCTTCAGGAACTAATTCTGTTGAAGACACCTGTTCTCTTGAGGAATTTCAAAGTACATTTTCATATCTGGCTTTTTTTTTTTCTAACACCTATAGGTCAGCCTTGATACGTCTCTTTAGGCAATTTCACAACTATCTTTAAATGTGATTAAAACAGCTCATGTGTTGACCTCATTATCAAGCATTGAACAAGTGTCAACAACCCAAATGACTCACAGGATAGAGAGGTGGGTCAGCAATTTGTGACCCTAAAGACCCTATTAATGTGATTATTACAACAATGACTTACAGGGCTTGAACTCCCAAGCCAGTATCAGAAATGAAGAAGCCTTATGGATGGGAGGGGAAACATCTTCAAAAAACAAGCAGAGAAGTTGAATTGCCTTCTACTGAACCACTTAAGATCTTCATGTTTTGAATGACTGACAATCTACACCAATGGTGTCCAATCCTGGTTCTCAAGAACCACTATGCCACATGTTTTAGATGTTACTCTGCTTTGACACACCTGATTTGAATGAATGAGTGATAAACAGGTTTCTGCAGAACTTGAAGATGTGCCGAAGAACAGGGAAACAACTAAAACATAAAGGATAGCGGCCCTCCAGCACCAGGATTGGACACCACTGTCCTAAATCAATGTTGCTTGAAGAAAAAAACAGAAGAGACAAATGAAACAGGAAAAAGTTTGAAGCAAAGTGATTGGTCCAAACCCCTGTCAATCACTGTTACATAAAAGAACAAGGACAAAGTCAGTTTATTTTTAACAAGGAAGTTTTAAACATCAGACAATCAATCAGATAAACTGTTAATTCTGATAAAAATCTTTTGATCAATGAAGACTCCCTGTGTTTAAAATCATTTTGTTTGACCTGTGGGAGGGCACTGCACTTCCTGTCAATTTATCTGAGTGACACAGAATCACACACAGTTTAAAATTAATAACATCATTGTTTTTAAAATCTCTAACTAATCTGATATTTCTAAATATCTTTTAAAATCTTAACGAATCTTTAGCTTCTATAACTAAATACAGAAAGTGGTGGAGTCTGTGAGGGCGGAGCTAACACAGGCATAAAGCAGGAAGTGTTCAGGTTTGATTAATAATGAGTGGAGGGAGATCAGTGCTGCTGCGGTTCCACAGTTTGCTTAATATTTATCTTAATCAAAAAACTCATAATCTCAATACAGCTGATCAAAGATCAATCACCAGGGAAATCAATAGAAATTATATCTGATGGAAACAGATGCAGCAGCCTTCTGCTGCACTAATTGGTCCCGACTGATGACATCATTATCACACCTTGGTGCTAGACAGGTTTGGCTCACTGTCTCCTTCCTCCTCATCTCCTCTCTCCTCCACCCTGTCAGGACACGGAGCTTCATCAGACACTCTGAAACCTGTGAAGGTGGGGCTGGTGGGAAACCACCTAAGGCACCTGGTCTGTCTGACCACGCCCATTCCCAGAGGAAGGTCATAGGAGGAGGAGCCAGAGGACAAAGAGCCGGATGACGAGAGCCATTGGACGAGTCCTCGTTCCTGTTTTGTACCTGAAGACAAGACGAAAACACCTAAAACTGGGGAAGGTGACATTATTTTTTAAAATTTGATTAGATCAACTGTCTGCAGCACCAAATATGTCCCCACAGGTCACAACAAGTATTACACAAACATATATCCATTTGTTTTCTTTACCCGCTTTTTTTTTTTTCAGATCTTGGGGAGCTGGAGCTTATCTCCAGGAGTCATTGTGCAATAGGCGGGGGACACCCTGGACAGGTCTCTAGTCCATCACAGGGACACAGAGACAAACCATTCACCCTGTCACTCACACCTAAGGACAGTTTAAAGTTATCAGTTAACCTAAAATGCATGGTTTGGGTTTTTGGGAGTAAATCAAAGTACCCAAGGAAAACCCATGCATGCAGGAGGCAAACCTGCTGCCTTCTTGCTATGAGGCTACAGCTCTAACTACTGCATGCTATGCCACCATATTATTACACAAACAGCAGATAAAATAAATACAAAATGTAAAAATAAACAGAAAGGACAGTGGCAGCACACAGCATCTCTTTGGGCAAAAACATGTCAAAAAAGTCAGCCTCAAACTAACTTCAGCTCTATGAAAAGTATAGGACAAATCAAAATAATTATTGACCCGTAAGTTGCAGAAGGTTTTGATGGTCACACATGTTCATTTTTATGTTTCTATGGTTTTTATGTAGGATATATGACAAGCTAAAAGAGCTCTCACTTCTTGCTTGAAATAGAAAATGATGTGCTCAGATATAATGAAAGTCAGCGAGAGTTTGGGTGTGTGACCTCTGACTTCTGGGGGGGATTTAAAAAAAAACATCAGTCTTATAGCAGAGAGACACTGAGTGAGGAAAAAACTCTGTTTGGATGTATAAACTGTAAATAAACTGAAATGTAACATTTTTAAAATTTTGTCACACTAGACTAAGTATAATCTCCTCAAAATTAAACTGTTTAAAAAACATTAAAGATATCAAAATGCCAATTAGTCATGTAAAGTTCCACCTTCTGTGACCTATTCAAACTTTGAATAATGTTTCTTTTGTGAAGTATGTCTGAGCTATAGATCCATTGCATGATTTTGATTTAATCACAGATTTTCACGCATGGGTAGTAGACTGATTAGCTGAAAACAAAGAGGACAATGACAAACGTATAAATAAGCAGGAGCCAGACAAAATATTCCTGAAAATATTCATGTAGTGACACGCAGACCACACATGATAGTTATCTGAATGTTCCCACAGTGTTTGCGTGTAACTGATGTCTCCATGTCAAACAGCTCTCTGCCAGTTTAGGGTTTGCTTTTTCTTTTAGAAAGCTGTACAAAATAACACTTAAGTTTGTAACAAACCTTTGTGTGCACCCATATGCACAACGACTTGTTGAGATTTTGATTGTTTGCATTCATTTGTCGATTTTTCCATATGTTTCACGCTCTACTTCAATACAACACTGGGGTCTTTAGCCCACCAGTGGGAAAATGAGACAGTGTGAAGATGATGTAAAGGTGGGAGTGCATCAAGGATCGGCTCTTAGCCCCTTCTTCTGTGCTCTCGTGATGGACAGACTAACAGAGGAGGACAGGCAGGACTATGATGTCTGCAGAGGACATCAGGATCTGTGGGGAGAACAGGGATCAGGTGGAGGAGAACCTGGAGAGGTGGAGGGATGACCTTGAGAGACGAAGGATGAAAGTCAGCCGTAGGAAGACAGAGTACCTGTGTGTGAATGAGAGGGAGGCAGGTGGAACAGTGAGGCTACAAGGTCAGAGGTCACAAAGGTGCAGGACTTCAAGGACTTAGGGTCCAAGAAAACAGGGAGTGAGTTAAAGAGGTGAAGAAGAGAGACCAGGCAGGATGGAGTGGATGGAGAAAAGTTTCAGGAGTGATTTGTGACAAAAGGGTGGCAGCAAAGGTCAAAGGTCAAAGGAAAGGTTTACAGACAGTGGTGAAAGCAGCCATGTTGGATGGTTTGGAGACAGAACAGGAAGTGTCAAAGCTGAAGATGTTGAGGTTCTCCTTGGGAGGGACGAAGATGGACAGGATTAGGAATGAGGTCCTCAGAGGTCCAGCACAGGTTGACGGACAGGGAGATGAAGTTAGACTGAGATGGTTTGGACATGTGCAGAGGAGGGACAGTGGGTATATTGGTAGAAGGATGTTAGAGATGCAGCTGCTAGGAAAAAGACAAAGAGGACAGATATGGATGCAGTTAGAGAGGACATGGCGGGAGTTGGAGTGACGACAGAGGACACAGAAGGCAGAGTTCGATGGAGGAGGATGACATGCTGTGGTGACCCCTGAAACGAGAACAGCCAAAGGAAAAAAAGTGGCACATTTTGGTGTTTAAAGTACATGTTTTATTTCAAAGCTGCACAACAAGAAGAAAATATTTTGAACAGAACATAATAATAATAATAATAATAATAATAATAATAATAATAATAATAATAATAATAATAATAATAATAATACAAATAGGTTTGTTGTTTATTTTGTTTACCTGGTATGGTGTTGTCAAGACAAAAAGCCAGAAAGCCACCAACGAACATCTCAGTGGACAGAAGAACCGTCAAAATCTGATCCAGTTCTGCCAGACCTGAACACAGAACAGATTCTGTCAACTGTGTCCCTGGCTGTTTAAAACAAACCAAAAGAACATTCAAACCAGTATGTGGCTTTATTGGATATTGAGGTACAGATATTTCCAATCACTCATCATGTTACTATCCCATGTCATACCATTTTTTATAAATCACTTAAAAATAAACAACATGTCACAGCTCCATCTGTTCCTGCCACGCCTCTTGCCACAGCCACTTAACTTTCCATTCATCCACAGTTCAAGCCACGCCCATATTATCATGCCCAAGTAATCACAGTCATCTGTTTCACCTGTTCTGGTCCCCATAAATACCCACAGCTCCCAGTACTCTTCGCCAGATTATTGAAAGCCTCACA